>NC_059275.1:5489374-5494374 GCF_017591435.1 Portunus trituberculatus
GTGTGTGTGTGTGTGTGTGTGTGTGTGTGTGGCATCCCGAGAAAGGGCAGTGTTGGCATCATCCTTGACTTTTCCCACCTGACACGACCTTGAGGTGAGACTGACGCGCCCGCCACCAGAGGGCTCTCACAGTTTGCCTCGCGCCTTCGCTCTTAGGAAATAACTGGCTTGCATTCTCTCCTCCCCCGTCACACCGCCTCCATTTGAGAGTGAAAACGGTCTTAATCTATTCTGGCTTCTATTTTTCTCCTCTTAACCTCTCTTTTCCCTCCAGCACATCGCCTCCGTTTGTCTCGTACCTTACCTTACCCACACCTTACCTTCTCCATTTGATAGTGAAAGTGTAGTAGTTAGCATTCTTCACTCTCTTAGCCTCCCCTACCCACAACCCACCGTCTCCTGTGATAGTGACAATGGCCTTAATCCTTCCTACCATGTATTCTCCCTATCTCAACCTTCCCTCATCAACACAAAGCCTCTAATTGAGAGAGAAAACTGCCAATGTTTCCTGGTGTTAGGCAAGATTGTGTTACTCGTATGCCTGTTAACATCTCGTATTGCGTAAGGAACGAGGTGAAATGCAACAATGGAAATGAATTGCAGTTGGAGGTGGCAGCCAGAACTAGTTGTGTCTGCAGTGTTGGGTATATAACTCAGAACGAAGAGTATTAAGCTTCTTTAACCCTTTGACTGCTATTTGGTACACCTTTCACTAATCACAAATCAACATGAGACACTACTTTATCTTCTACAGCCACATATATAGGCCAAACACTGGAAAGCTCTTTTAATCTAGCTTTTGATTCCTGTAAGTGCTTGTGAAAAACCTTGTATTGTGTCTTGTATTGTGTTGGATGAAGCAATGAAAGGGCTAAGAGACAAGATACATCAATATAGTCGGATGAGAACTAATCATCCAGGTAGGCAGTTCTCTGGTACAATAAAGCAACGAGCTGGGTGGATGGACAACAGATTCACCCTCATTATACCATCTCTATTTGAGAGTGAAAACTGAACCTCTTGCCCGCCAACACACGGTGCCTATATGAGTGAAAATTGTCTTAATCTTTTTTGGCTTATATTTTTTTCTTTAGCTTCCTTTCCTTACAGCTCAGCTGACGTATATAGGGAGAAATTTTCGCCTTTGCTATTCTACATTGTCTTACTTTAGTTAGTGTAGCTTATCACGAACACACTCGTAAGAGCTAATATGCACTACAGCTCATTCTTCCTCTGTGTTGTTTTGTATCCCAAGCAATAAAACTCATTACATTTGTTCCTCAAAGCTTATAATGGGAGAAAGTGGCTTATCAATTTCCATAATGAGTAGCTTTTGTTTTTCCTTTCTTTTATAGTCTAGGTCAAGGCAGGTCACTCAATTCTGCTCGCGGGCAACAGTTGGTAAATAGTCGTAAATGTGTTGTGTTGATCCTCTTTTATTTTGCCGTGGGGTATTGGGAAGGTTTATTTGCATCTATGATCGTTTTAGTTAATGAGATTTGCGAATGAATGCGCAATAAATGGTGGAACGCGTAGTAAATGTATTTTTTGTTATATCTTTTTGTCTTAATGAGAGAGTCAAAGTGGTTAACACGTATTTATGATGGCTTTAGATGAAACGTTTGTAAATGGTATACACAAGACAGTAAGAGATGTAGTAAATGTGTTTGTCCGATGTTATTTTGTTTTAGCAAGAGGATTGGCAGGTTCATTAATCTTTATGCTCGTGTTAATTTTTTCTTTATTGATCAATGGAACTGGAAAAATCATTCATAGTAGACGGCAGGAAACGAGTTTAATGATTTTTCTTACTTTTTTCTCTTTGCAGCAGGTTGGGAGATAAATTAATTCTACTGATAGATTTAGTTCATGTTTTGAGTGAATAACACATGTATGTCTGAATCAGGCCATAAAAACAACACGAAGACATCAACAACAAAAGACAAGAACATAAAATAAATCACGTAAGAAATTGTAACGAACTCAGCAGCAAAAGGTGGTAGTGGTGGAAGGGCAAACACACACACACACACACACACACACACACACACACACACACACACACACACACACACAGTACACTCACCGACTCATCCACCTTCTTCACGATAAACTTCCTGATGCAGCCGTTGTCCAGGTTAGCAAGAGTGAAGATCTCGCTCTCCTGAAACACAAGTAAACAAACCATTACATCACAATTCATTTACTTTTCTATTATTTTTTGTGCCGTTTTAGATTTTTTTGGTACTATGTTCTCTCTCTCTCTCTCTCTCTCTCTCTCTCTCTCTCTCTCTCTCTCTCTCTCTCTCTCTCTCGATATTTATTTGATTACGTATTACAAATATTTTAAGATCTGGAGCTAGAGAAATACCAAGTACTCAACCTTTACTTACCTTTCATCATCATCATCATCATTATTATTATTATTATTATTATTATTATTATTATTATTATTATTATTATTATTATTATTATTATTATTATTATTATCATTACTATTTTCATTGTTTATTGAGCTCCTTCCTTTTTCCTTTTTTTTTTTAGCCTTAAAATATTCTACAACAAACAAATTGATACATAAGGTACATACATACGCACACAATCATTGGTTATTCACTCAGGATATATGGAAGGAAGACCACAAATTCATATCACTTATGTGTTAATTCTTTCAAGGCCGCCTTCCAGGAAGCTTAAATATTTGTGCCGGGCAAACGAATGTCCCATAACACAACACGGAAGATTGTGGAGAGAATATTCTGAGAAAGAAAATATAACGTAACTCCTTCTATATATGACTTCTTTATTTGGACAAGACCCATGTTCACTGGGGATTTTTTTTAGTCATTCATCTGTTTATTTATCATATTCATTTACTTTTTTTTTGTAGTTTTTGTTTTTCTCAATCAGATAACTTCTTATATAAAACCCTAAAGAATAAAAAATCGTATGTTGAAAGGGAAAGTGTCGAGTTTCCGAGAACAGGATTACTATTTTACACGCAATGTCATGTACGCAGTTGTGAAATGCGGGTAGTCAGTGAAGGGGCCAAGTCAAGGATTAGAGAAGGTACCTGTGACCTTCCCTCACATGTGATCAGTTTGGCACCACACGGCACGGCACAGTGTTCTAAAACGTTTTGTCGTCTTATCACTTTTTTTTTTTATTGGCTGTAGTGAAAGTTATTAGGACTTCCAGAGATGCTTCCATGATCCTGATGATAGTTTAACAAATATTCTGCACAATAATTAATAAAAACAGCCTTGAAAACACGACTTACAATGTGTGGCTCAGATTGAGTGGTGGATGAATGGGACTGGCTCAGTTGTTGTAAGTGCCGAGTCATTAGGGAGCTTTAAAAGAAGATTAGATCAACTTATAGATGAGCATGACAGGTGGAAATAGACAGTTATACTTCATGCAAGGACTGCCACGTGTAGGCCTAACGGTTTCTTGCGACTTCACTTATTTCCTTAGATTCTTATGTAATGTAATGCATTATCAATATATAATACACAAGCATATATTCCTTGGATACCTTGAGCCTTCATTTGCATAATTTTAAAAGAATACAAAGACAACATATTGAGTTCTCACGAGGCTTTCCATACAGATAATGCAGAATCTTCTTGGTGTATCCTATGATTTCTAGTGGAATTTTAAAACAACCATGCACCGTTTTGAATATGCATTGAAATAAACTAAGATGGGCGGTTACATATTTCTAAGGATACTGCATCATGTTTATCTTATTATATGCCAGCTACGTATTCCAAGGAACCATATTACATCATGCCCGCGTCCAGTTATACATATGACTGGCAATCACACCTTACCATTTCCTAGAACTCAGAAAGCAAGTGTAAATATTTTTTTCTAAGGTTCTGGGAATGTTTAGCATGTCGTAACACAGCAGGGACAATAAATTATTCAAACTCCTGACAAACATAACATATTATTCACCCTCAGGTATTATTTTACAGCCTCAACACTTAATTAACTCCTAGAAGTAAATAAGCTATAAATAAGACACTTACAGTTATAAAACAAGCATGCTTTCACTTTCACCTGAACACACACACACACACACACACACACACACACACACACACACACACACACACTACTCGCTCTTCCAGCCTATGCAAAAATATTATTGGGTTTTCAATAGTATTCATAAAATTATAGTGATTATAGTGAATTATAGTTTAACAAGAGATTATTGCCATCAATGGGAGAAACACTCATGAAAATCCGACTACTCAGCTCTGTGGCCTTGGAAAGTAGTCCTACTGAGAACACGGGCCACTGTCCTTCCTCAACACGTCATCACCAACACTCCCTCTGTCTCGGTCACGACTCTGTCCGGCTGACCAACACAACAGCCATCCAGCCAGCCAGCCAGCCAGCTAGTCATTCATCCAACCAACTAGTCAGCTAGCCAACCAGTCAGCCAGTCATTCAACCAACTAGATAGCCAGCCAGCTAACCAACCAGCTAACCAACCAGCGAGTCATTCAGCCAGCCAGCGAGTCAGCCAGCCAGCCAGTCCACGAGTCAGCCAGTCAATGCAAGTATATTTTTTTGTCTTTTTTATTAATTTCTGAGCTGCTGAAACACGTTCTGTGAGGCACGCACGTAAAAAAGCTAACAAGGCCCTCCAGCAGGAAATGTCAACAGCAGCAGCAGCAGCAACAGACACTCACCTTCTCGTTTTCTTTCGTCACTCTGAACTTCTTAAGCAGGCCGAGAAGGTCCCCGCCCTGCAAAGGACAAGAGGGGAGGGTTAGCACTGCAGAACAAAATGGTTCACGAGGATTTGAATTTAAATAAAGAGGATCAGAACGGTGAAGGATTATGGTAGAAAAAGAGTGCAGAGAGAGAGAGAGAGAGAGAGAGAGAGAGAGAGAGAGAGAGAGAGAGAGAGAGAGAGAGAGAGAGAGAGAGAGAGAGAGAGAGACGTTCTTGAAAATACAGATACATATACAGCATACTTGGCA
>NC_059275.1:5501874-5521874 GCF_017591435.1 Portunus trituberculatus
AAAAATTAAAAGAAAAATGAAAAAACGTTTGACGAAAGAAATAAAAGAGAAATTAGACATAAGTTCACGTCTAAAAAAATAAAAAAAGAGATTACTAAAGAACGATAAGAGAGAGAGAGAGAGAGAGAGAGAGAGAGAGAGAGAGAGAGAGAGAGAGAGAGAGAGAGAGAGAGAGAGAGAAACAAAGTTGAGTCACATAAGTCAGGGAGGACAGACTCAAATACCTGTCTGCTCCTCTCTGTGACCTTTACCTGAGTTCGTGACGCTACATAAAACTCGACCAATTTGTTGTTTGAGCTTCCACGTAAAGTTTGACGATGCATTCCAGACACTGTGCTATTGTTTCGTCATCGCTTATTGTTCAGATTTACCGTCACTTAGCACGTCTCTGGGTGGGGACCGAATACTAGGCTCCATTTTTTCCCTCTTTGGTGGTGAAGGAAGGGAATGAATTGAGAGTTTGAAGGAAGGAAGGAGAGATGAGACAGCTAAAGAAAGATGTCGAAAGAAAGAAAAAGTAAACACACTGGAAGAACAAATAAGAAGAAGCAAGTAAAGGAAGGGGATACGTAGAGGGAAGAAGAATAAACGGGTTAAAAGAACGAACCAAGAATAAAGAGACGAAAAAAATGTATGGGAGTAAAAAAAGGAAATGAAGGTAAACTGGAAGAATGAAGAGAAAACATGGAGATGAAAAGTTTGGAAGGAGAATGAAGGAGAGAAGAAGGTTAAATAAAGTAGGTTAGAAGAACGGAAAAGAGTAAATGAACTGGAAGAAGACGTGAGGAGAGGAGAATGGAAAGGGAAGTAGTGAAGTAAGAGAAAATGAGAAAAGAAAAGGAGAATAATGAAGAAGGAGGCTGAGAAAAGGAGGAAGGGCCAAAAGAAGTGAAAGAAAAAGAGGAGAGGACCGGAGAATGTATGAGATTAGGCAAAGGAAAAATATCTAATGAACTGTAAAAAAAAAAAAGAGAAAAGCAGATAAAAGTAGCGATTATGAAAGAGAAGAGAAATTAGTGAATAAAATAAAAATAAATAGAGATGAAAGAAGAATATTGAGAAGCGGAAGAAATCACAGACCAAGTAGACTGAGAGAAGGAAAAGAATGATGAGAAAAATTTAAATAAGAGGAAGAAAGTTGAAAACTTGAGAGAGAGAGAGAGAGAGAGAGAGAGAGAGAGAGAGAGAGAGAGAGAGAGAGAGAGAGAGAGAGAGAGAGAGAGAGAGAGAGAGAGAGAGAGAGAGAGAGAGAGAGAGAGAGAGAGAGAGAGAGAGAGAGAAACAGTAAGAATTTAAAGTACAAATAAGGAATATGTTTAAGGGAAAATTACTCTTACTTATCGTTTTTGCTAGCTTCCCTAAACTTCTGTAGCTGTGATGGAGGGAAGGGTCCGGGTGAAAGAAAGAGAGAGACAGAGAGAGAGAGAGAGAGGGTAGGGGGGAGTGTTCATGGTGAAAAGGATGAGAATGGTGACGGTAGCTAGGGAAGAAGGAAGGGAGGGTAGAGTGTATGAGGGAGAGAAGGGTGAGGTGATGATGGAGGATGGTGACAGTGATGAGGAAGTGATGAAGAGAGGAGGGTGTAAGAGGAGACAAGGAAGGAGAAGATACGTAAAAGAAATAGAAATGTTGCAAGAATAATGAATAAAAAAAAAGATGATAGAGGATTTGATTGGGAAATAAAATGGAAAAGAAAAAAAAAGAGAAAACAGTTAAAAATCAAGAGAATAACATGAGAAAAAAGAGGAAAGACAAAAAAAAAATAATGACAAACTTTAAAATAACAACAGAAAAATAAAAATAAAACGTAAAAGGAAAAAAAATTGGAAAAAAGAAAGCAAATAAAAAGAAGAAATAAAAAGAGAGGGCAGAAGAAAAAAACAGGAGAATTAAGTGTGTTGTGGGGTAGGAGGGGAGATGCTGAGGTATAGGGGTATAGGGGTGTGGGGGTGTGAGAGTGGGGGACGGGGGTGAAAGGGTGTGTTCCTGCCTGCTCGCGTCCCCCAGACAAGCTTACCTTCCTTCACTCTCCCAAGGACGCTCTTTTGCAATTATTGATACCATGTGCTCTCTCTCTCTCTCTCTCTCTCTCTCTCTCTCTCTCTCTCTCTCTCTCTGTGTGTGTGTGTGTGTGTGTGTGTGTGTGTGTGTGTGTGTGTGTGTGTAAGATATGCCAAACACATCGTTATTCACATGTACACAACTACCATGAATAGAAGAAAGGGGATGAGGGAGGTTGGAGAATGGGGGAAGGGGGAAGGAGGGGAAGGGGGAATACACATCGCCATCATGAAGGGTAAGGACGAAGAGGAAAGGAGTGGGATAGGAGTGGGGGGGGAGTGGACACAGCTCTGCCTAAGTCATGTCTCCACACACACCCACACTCCCACCTACACACACACACACACACACACACACACACACACACACACACACACACACACACACACAATTTCTAATTTAATCGATGCGTTCATTTCTTTCATCTCTTCCCGAATGTTTGTCGTTGTGGAATGAAGAACAGAGTGGCACGTGTGGAAGCTTATTAGAAGTGTGTGTGTGTGTGTGTGTGTGTGTGTGTGTGTGTGTGTGTGTGTGTGTGTGTGTGTGTGTGTGTGTGTGTGTGTGCGTGTGTGTGCGTGTGTGTGCGTGTCTTTGAGGTGGTGAGGTTTGGTATAATATGTCCATTAATACTCTGCTACGTGTCCTAAAGATATTCCTGTTGTCCCTTCCTTCCTTAATACACATCAATAGGTAAGTATTGCATAAGTTAACAGAAGCAATATTTTCCTTCCCATTACTTACATGCATCAATATTCTGACACGTGTCTTTAAAATCTTTCCTACTGTTCCCTTTTGTTTCCCTACTTCAATAATTTAGTGGCGAATGAGTTAAGCTTGGGCTGACTTTTCTTCATCTTAGAATTACATGTTTATAATTTTTAATAAGGAAATCATATCAAGGAAGGATGATAAATAAGGTAAGGCAGTAGAAGAATCGCACGAAAAAAATATATGACTGTATTCTCAATTGCCTTTACATCTCATCTCTACACCTGCAGATTAATAGTTCTCAAGGATACACTAACAAGGATTCTAGACCACTGGTAGGATAAACCATAGCAGACCCAACTATTAATTTATGTAGCCTTTATAAGGTAGTCATTAAGGGATCCCTGAATATTCAATAAGAATATAAGCCAAAGAGTCACATTGAAGTGGCTTTTAACAGACGACAAGTAGATAAATAAATTAAAATAGTTGGAGAAAACTCTCAGATTATCAAGTGAACTTTTCTCTTCAACTCACAATGTGCAATCACCCGTGGAGTTTGTGAATAGTGCTGCAATTTTTTACTGCCGAGGCTCATCAAAAAAGAGCTGGTTGGTAATAAAGTGTATTGTATAGTGGAATCATAGAGGCTAATTCGTGGAGGAAACTCATGGCCGTTACTGGTGTAGAGAAATCTGCCAACCCTGCCCTTCCCTGTCTAACCCTGTCCTGCCATGCACTTCCCTGCTTTGCCCCGCTCTATCTTACCCTGAACTTCCCTGCTTTGTCCTGCCCTCGCCTCTCCTGTACTGCCTTGTTCTCTCCTCTGCCCTACCCAAACCCATCCTAGTCTACCCTGCCTTATTCTTCTTTACTCTTCTCTTCCGCAAGTTAAATCGCACGGACTATCGTGCTTACGTGCAAAAACAGAAGTATGTGTCTGTGGCAATTGAGTTTTACAAATAGTAACTTTTTAACTTTGCTTTTGCAAGAGAAAGAAAACTGAATAATAAAAGCTAAATTACTGGTCAAGCATTTATATCTTAAAGTAATAAAAAGATGAGCCAAGGAATTAAAAACATGATAGTTAATAAGGAAGTACATTGGTAATATTGATAGTCACTGCAAGACACCAAAGCTTAAAAATAATAATGTATACAGGATGTGCAAGAGACAAAAACTGACTATAACAACTTCATGTTCAGGGAGAAAAAAAAGTGGGAAGTTAAAGACGTAAACATTAGTGATGGAATGTTGAGGAGACAAGGACAAGCTTGGCCTAAGGTGCAGCTGCTGATGTGGGTGATGACACACAGACACACACACACACACACACACACACACACACACACACACACACACACACACACACACACACAATGAATGTCAAAAACAACGATATACCACCACCACCACCACCATCAACATCAACATCAACATCAACATCAACATCAACATCAACAACAACAACAACAACAACAACAAAAAAACAGCGACAATAACAAAGACAAAGAAAATAATAATGATAACAATTCTACTACTACTAGTATTACTACTACTACTACCACCACCACCACCACAACCACCACCACCATTACAACCACTACTCCATGACTCCATCTTCCTCAAACACTCCTGGCTTCAGAATCTCGTAATCTCATCATGACATTTGCATTTCTTTCGTCTTTACCTGTTTGTAGACTTTGCATTTTCTGTGAGACTTGCCGACGCACGAAGACAGGTGAAATTAATCAACTAATCAATCATAGTGACATTATTACCAGGTATTTAGAGTTTTTTCTTTTATTTTTTCGGGTTTTTCTTTTTTTCTTTTTTGTTGCCCTGTCCACGAGTCACCATATTGTACAGTTAGTATCAATTTTCGTGTGTCAGCTGTGTTTTATTTTAGTGTTACACTTTCTTTTTGTTCCTGTGCTAATATTAATCTATTTTTCTACCTGTTTGTGTGTGTGTGTGTGTGTGTGTGTGTGTGTGTGTGTGTGTGTAATTCACCACGGTCGTCTCCAGGTCACCTAGCCAGTCTTGCCCATTACGGAGCGAGCTCAGAGCTCATAGACCGATCTTCGGGTAGGACTGAGACCACAACACACTCCACACACCGGGAAAGCGAGGTCACAACCCCTCGAGTTACATTCCGTACCTATTTACTGCTAGGTGAACAGGGGCCACACATTAAGAGGCTTGCCCATTTGCCTCGCCGCTTTCCGAGACTTGAACCTGGGCCCTCTCGATTATGAGTCTAGCGTGCTAACCACTACACTACGCGGTCTGTGTGTGTGTGTGTGTGTGTGTGTGTGTGTGTGTGTGTGTGTGTGAGACGAGGAACATAAAGAACTTCCCTCCCTCCTCTATTTCCTCGCAAGGGACACAGGCGGCCGTCCTTTGAGTTCTGAGTTCCAGGAATGTGTCCGCAGTGAGGCGAGGCGGGACAAGGCGGCGGGGATTGGTACGCGAGTTAGCAAGAGAGAGAGAGAGGGAGAGAGAGAGGAAGAGAGAGAGGTGCGCGGGAACGAATCGTAGCCAGGACAAGGACAGGCACAAGGGCAAGTAAAAGGGCAAGGGGAAAGTTTTAAGGGGAAAGCAGGAAAGGAAGGAAGAGAGAGTAGGAGAAGTTACCTTACCGTGCCAAGTGTGCGTTGTGGGATATGATGCATAATGGATGGGATTAAATCTTTCTCTGTGTCTGTCTGTGTTTCTTTGTCTTTGTCTTTGTCTTTGTCTTCTCTCTCTCTCTCTCTCTCTCTCTCTCTCTCTCTCTCTCTCTCTCTCTCTCTCTCTCTCTTTGTGTGTTCTCATCCTCATTTCTTTCTTTAATTTTTTCTTCATCTTCCCTTCCTCTTACTACTGATATTATTGATACATCTGCTGCTACTATTACTACTACTACTACTACTACTACTACTACTACTACTACTACTACTACTACTACTACTACTACTACTACTACTACTACTACTACCACTACTACTACTACAACCAATAATTTTCCTTTTATTACCGATAACCAACAAAAAACATAATCGTTTAGTCTTACAAATAAGCCAGATGTAACAACAAAACTCGTTCAGTGGTGATTCAATACGATTACAACACTGACTCATTAATTCACCTCTCTCGTATAAACACACACACACACACACACACACACACAGGAGGAACAGGCGCTTAATGTAGATTCTCATAGTCTCACCACAACAGCCTGTAAGATTCATGTATTCGGAGAAGTATTTCCAGAAAGCAAACATCCTTTCCCTTCCACAGGCACGTCTCCTACATTACTCTTGCATGCATTACCTCATTCCCTCCCCTTTCTCCTTCTCAACTCTCCCCACCTACCTTCTATCACTCCTTATCTTGTACTCCATCTCTCCTCTCCTTCACCACATGTTAAGTCTGCCTCTCTCTCATCTTAAGCTTTCATATTATTCCTGTTCTTTCAGATTTCTTCCTCATTCCAGAAACAGAAAAGTATATGAACTAAATACAGCAAGTTCAGTAATCTATCGTCTCGGTGCCTTTCCTCTCTCAATTTTAACATGTTTTAGTTGAAGGTAATGGTATTTTACAGGGTATCATGCTCAAATTGATGTTATCGGATGTATGAAGGTGTGTTTTCATGCCTCTAGCGATAGTTTAACAAATATATCAAGGCCCTGGCGGAAGGTATTAGGGTTCTTATGATGTTTCCATGACTATATCGATAATCTTAGAGGAATATCAGATTCTAGTGGGAATTAATGACTGCCTCCAAGGATATCTCATGACTCTAATGATAGTTTAAGAAATATATCAAGCTTTAGTGGAAAGTAATGGTGTTCTCAAGGTGTGTTTACAACTTTGGTATAGCTTAACAAGAAAAGCACATTTGAATGGGACTTATTTAGATTTTCAAGGATATTTTCATGACCTTAGTGATAATTTGACAAAGCTAATAGGCTCTAGTGAAAGTTATTGTGATCTTCGGGTATGTTTTCATGAATTTAATAATAGTTAAACAAGGAATTTGCACAGTTAATTGAAGAAAAACGTTCATGATTAACAGACTAATCATCACCATGGCCTTTGAAAACAGTCCTTAGAAAGCGTGTCAGAATGCACAGGTAGCAGGAAGGGAACGAACGCCTGGTGGAGGGCTGAGGACAAGGGCTGGCAAGGAGAGGTGCGTGTGTTTGGCAGAGATAAAGGAAGGTTACCCAGACAGAAGGTTAGGCAGGTATCCTCGGTAAAAAGAGAGAGAAAAAAAGGAGAGAGAAAGTTAACGATTTAATCAGCACCTTCAGTCATCCCTTTCACTGGTAAACTGTAGAGCTCTCAACCAGTTTAATTTTTCTACTTTTTTCTGCGACTCACATTGTTTCAAGAGCAGAGTATTAAAGCTGAACTCATGAACTAATCTAACTTTCCCTACCATTTACTTTTTGGATGAGGAAAATCTTCTATAATAGACTTCATTCTGGGGTAGAGTGTCATGTAAAGCCACCATATTATTTCTCTACAACTATATCTGCACCATTGGCCAGACTCCTTGACGCGCAAAAGAAGAAAACAGTAAAATAACAAAAACTTGGTCAACGTCCCATCACAGCGGCTTCTATCTATCCTTCAGGCGCGCACCCAACCTTCACACACCCAAAGAGGCCATTACACCCCAGCTAGCTCTCTTTTTTTTTTATGGCAAGCGTTTCCTCTCTGTACATCGCCGACCACTGCTGCCTCACAGGGAGTGGCCGCACCTGTGTAATTTCAAGGTGTGCACTGGTAAGATTACAAGATTCTTTTTTTGTTGGGTTTACTTATTCACTTTTATGGTCGTTTTATCTCTCTCTCTCTCTCTCTCTCTCTCTCTCTCTCTCTCTCTCTCTCTCTCTCTCTCTCTCTCTCTCTCTCTCTCTCCTATTACTCCTCTTCTTTCTCCATCTTTGTTTCTTTCTTTTCTTTCTTTTCTCAGAGAAAGAGAAGATAAGATCAAATAAGAGACAAGATAAGATAAGAGAAAAGATAAAAGAAAAGGAGAAATAATATGAGAGAAAGGAGTAAAGAAGAATAGATGAGAAACACACAAGGAAGGTAAGAAAACAACAGAACAAAAAGAGAGAAAACATGTAAGGGAATACTTGAGACACAGACGAGGAAGGCAAGAAAACACGCCAGGAAAAAAAAGAGAGATAGAAAAAAAGAGGCAGATAGGCAGAGAGGCAAAAAAAAATATATAATCCCCCGTGAAGGCCGTCGCTGTACCCTGGCCATGCTTCCCTAAGTACAACATGCCTCCTGCCTCCCACCTCTCGACCCTCAGCCTGTCCCGCCGAGCACCGCACCACCACAGGCCTTGGAGAACTGTTGCCTGCTACACACACCTCCTGCCTTCCTCTTTATTCATTACGAGCTTGCAAGAATTGGATGATGACTCGATTTATTTAAAGACTGGAGTGGATTTCTGTGCGTTGCTTCTCTGCCACCCCTTTCACTCTAACACGGACAGTTAGCAGCACCAGAAGCAATGAGTGAAGTTTTTATAAGGATCTGCAAGCAAGTTAATGAGGAAAAACAATACATTTTGCGATTTCTTCCTATTTCAGAGAATGGATGTGGCTATAGAAGAAGCAAATATGTCTTAGAGCGATTGGTAATGAAGACACGGTGTAACAAGTGGCAGTCAAAGAATTAAAGGGAAAGATTAACGACAGAGACTCGTGTGGAATGATAGAAAAGGTGTCGTTCGAGTAGCATGATGATTTATGTCAAGGTATTCTTCTTAGTCTTTAGTTTATTTCTTAGTTTAGATTGTGCATAAAAGCTAAAAGTTAATAATTGAGGAAATAATGAGGAGTTAGACTTAGAACAAGGAAGCGCTGGACGTACAGACTTGAAATGAACAACATGAAAAGAACAAACAGGACTTCAGCCAAAAAAAAGATGTTCAGGATTTCTTTAAAAGGATTTTCATAAAAAAAAAACAAGAAAAAAACGACATTCCCTTAAAGATACACAAGCTTTTCACCAAATAAGGAAACACAAGACTTCATAAAAAACACCAAATATTTCTGTATAAAGGATAAACAGGAACTTCACCAAATGAAAGAAACCCAAAGAGAGAGAGAGAGAGAGAGAGAGAGAGAGAGAGAGAGAGAGAGAGAGAGAGAGAGAGAGAGAGAGAGAGAGAGAGAGAGAGAGAGAGAGAGAGAGAGAGAGAGAGAGAGAGAGAGAGAAAAGAACATCAAACGAACCTTATATTCCTACAGACTGTCAGCCAATCAGCCATCAACGTTTACGACTGCAGCTGCACAGTACCCAGATCCCCAGTGTGTTTCAGAAGCACACTCCCTGATGAGACCCCCCCCCGTGACCCCAAGACTCGGCACACCCACACACCTTTACACTCTTCCTCCCTCATACTCTCACATCCTTACACTTTTCCTCCTTCAAGCCCCTCGTGACCCCAAGACTCGGCACACCCACACACCTTTACATCCCTCCTCCCTCATACTCTCACATCCTTACACTTTTCTTCCTTCAAACCTTCACATTCTCACATCCTTCATTCCTCATACCCTTACATCATCACATTCTTTCTCCCTCATGCCCTTATACCCTTACACTTTTCCTCCCTCAAACCCTCATATCCTCACATTCTTCATTCTTCATACCCTCACATCCTTACATCCTTCCCTCCTCATTCTCTCTCTCTCTCTCTCTCTCTCTCTCTCTCTCTCTCTCTCTCTCTCTCTCTCTCTCCATCTCTCCATAGTTCAGACACCCATACCTACAATAATTCCCTCATACTCTTCGCTTCTCACTCGCTTACACCTTTACACTATCTCTCTCTCTCTCTCTCTCTCTCTCTCTCTCTCTCTCTCTCTCATCCCTTATCTTCCTTCCCAGTTCACACCACCATATCTTTAATACGTCCCCTTCTTTTCCCTTTATACCCATCCTCCCCCACTCCCTCATACCCTCACACTCTCTCTCATCCCCTCCATCCCTTCCACACCCCGTCTTACCCTCTCTTCCTCACACGTGTCTTGAGGCGCATTGCTTTACTGCGCATCACTAAGAGGATGAGCGAGTGTGGCGGTGTGTGAGGTGCCAATTAAGTAAAACCTGCAAGACTAGTAATTTCAAACATTTCTTTCGCCTTTTTCTTGGTATTTTTGTTTTAACTTTCGAGAGCTTTAAACCTACAGTGCATTTTTGTTTTGTTTTTGGATTGTTTATTTTGTAAGATGATTTCTGGTTAAGGACAGGAAAAGATGGTGGTAAAAAAGAGCTATTAGAAATGTCACACACTGAGGAAGATGGTGAAGGCTGGTCAAAATTTACCTGGATCACTTTTTGAAACACAAGAACATATAGAAAAACAACGACATTTCCTCGCATAGAAAAAAAAAAAAAGCTATATATCTTTTACTATAATTCTTCGCCAGAAATACGGTATTTTGCAAAACTTTAACACAAGCACGTGATATCAGAGTGTCCTCAATAAACTATAATGTGCATCTCAGTATCTATATGTAAATGTAATCTTTCAAAACCTGTAATGTTCATCTCCTTATAACCTGAACTTGTGCATCTCTGTATCTATGTAAATGCAATCTTTCAAAAACCTGTAATGTTCATCTAATAACCTGAAATGTGCATCTCAGTATCTATATGTAAATGCAATCTTTCAAAAACCTGTAATGTTCATCTAATAACCTGAAATGTGCATCTCAGTATCTATATGTAAATGCAATCTTTCAAAAACCTGTAATGTTCATCTCCTAATAACCTGAATTTTTGTATTTCTGTATTTATATTTAATTCCACGTTCATCTCCGTATCTAAAACAAATCAAGCTCTTTAAAAACTCATAAACGCAGGTTAGGTTCCAGCCAGGTGGGTCTGTGTGGCCTGCGTGGGTCTTGAGGGTGCTTGTATAACCCAGCAACCTCAGTGCCTGTGTGTATGCGGCGCCTTATGCTCCTGTTGCTGCTTATCCAGCCACGCGACTAACCTATTAATCAATCTTTGTACACGCTGCATCAATTCTTAAGCGTCACGCAGAGTTAAATACAGGGAGAGGCTCGACAGTCACGCACGGAGGCACACACGCACACGCACACACACACACACACACACACACACACACACACACACACACACACACACACACACACTCACACGAAGAGAGATAAAAAGCACAAGTAACCCGGATCATCACAAAACAAACCAAACATTCCTTCGCCATTACTTCGAGGTGTGTCGCGTGGGAAGACAAACGTCCCCTTTTTAACGAGCGCCTCTCTTTTATAATTATATGTTTCTATTTTGCAAGTTTCTTTTGGTATGTTCGTCCTCTCTCTCTCTCTCTCTCTCTCTCTCTCTCTCTCTCTCTCTCTCTCTCTCTCTCTCTCTCTCTCTCTCTCTCTCTCAACAGACGTTTTCAGAAATATTTCCACTACACGCGAAGAGGAAAAAATGATGCAAAAACGAGAGTAAAATCGGAGACAGATAGCTGACCAAGACACGTAGCGGAGTGAAAACAGACACGTGATTACTCATAGCTTGTGATTCCTTTGAGAGAAATCACTGCACACACCACACTAACATTTTTCACGGATTCTCTTTTAACGCTCTCATCTCCCATGGCTCTTTGGCACTTCTCTTTACTTCTTTGGCACTCTAATGGCACTATAATCCCCCTACAGTTATCATGGTTCTCTATAATGCCTTCTACTGCCATGGATTTATTTCTTTATCACTAACTTTTTTTAGTGTTTTCATGGTAGTGTATTCATCTTTTAGCTTTTTGATTATAGTCTCTTTTTTAACACTAGCGCGTCTATGGCAAAATCTTTTCGTCTCAGTTCCTTTGCTTTATTTCCTTCCTACTCTTAATGTTTTAGCATCTCCATGGCACCTTAGTATGTCCTTCAACTACGGCCACCGGGGCCATCTATAAGTGTCTACAAGCTAGCCATCACTTAAGAAAACCAGCCTGCAACACACACACACACACACACACACACACACACACACACACACACACACACACACACACACACGATTCTCCACACCACGAAACCGTTACGTAGAGAAGGAAGATTTTTTTAAAGTATTTATGTTTCAGTTGAGGGTCGAGAGAGAGAGAGAGAGAGAGAGAGAGAGAGAGAGAGAGAGAGAGAGAGAGAGAGAGAGAGAGAGAGAGAGAGAGAGAGAGAGAGAGAGAGAGAGAGAGAGAGAGAGAGAGAGAGAGAGAGAGAGGACAACATGCCACTTCCAACCTTGATGCGAAGAAGACCCGATCTGAGGTAGGAAACATAAAAAAAAAAGTAGCAACACAACCCACAGCTCCCCTCGCGCAGCTCCGTTATCGAGTCACGAACACAACACATAACGAGAGGCGACATCTAGGACCAGCATTCCTCAACATTCCGTGCTCTCAAGACTGTATTCAAGCCCACGAAGATATACATTATAATTAAAAGGTGCTCACTCCAATTCACGATGCAGTATACTTGTTAAATCGTAACAGAAACCACAAGAACACCTTTGAGAAACCTTTGATAACTTGTCCTATAGTCTGTTTACTCGTACTCTAAAGTGGCTCTTGGGACTCAGTTTGAATGGTGTCCCAGGAAATACGTTGTTGTCAGATCTTGAAGAAAACCGTGAGCTGTCCTTGTAATAAGTGCGTCGATCAACAGAAAACAAGTATTATTCACATCAAATCAATTACGTTATCAATAAGCCATAATATGTTTTAAATCCAAGAGACATTTTAGGGTAGACAAGACTATAGTGTTTGCTCGAAATTCTGGAGACAAGACGCACAGAAGTTTGAGGGCTAAGACACTGAAGGTATAGAGGGTAATAAACAATTCAGTAGGTTATCAATGCACTATACTTGTATGAAACGCAGGCTGTTCTTAATAGAGAGAGAGGGAGAGAGAAAAAAAAAAAGAACAATGAAGGCTGATGCGGGGAATACACAGGGCTCGTTTTATACAACTCGTCGGTGAGAGGCACAGAGAGAGAACAAGAGAGAGAGAAAAAAGAGAGTGAAGGATGAGAGAGAGGGAGAGAGAGAGAGAGAAAAAAAAAAAGTTGCAGATGCGGACGGGACTTGAACCAGGAACCTTGGGACCAACACGACGATGCTTCACTGCGCCACAACACCACAGCACAACACCACAGCCTTCACTGGTATGCTGTGGTGATGGCTATGTGAGGGAAGGGGATAGAGAGGGTTTATTTTGACTGAGGACAGGTGGGGAATGTTTGAGGGTTTTAGAGGAGAGCGTGAGATGATGAAGGGAATTGAAAAGTTGCAGTTGGGTATTGTAGATAAGTTTTGGTCAGAAGCACGATCTGGTGATGGAAAAGGTTGGACAGTTCTGTGGTAGAGATTCAAGGTGTAATAGATTTTATGGGAAGTAATAATGAAAGACAAGATTGTATACTGTGATAGAGAGGTGGAATGGATGGCTTGGGTGGGGAGGGGGAAGTAATAATGAAAAACGAGGCTATGTACTGAATAATTAAGTTGAAGTGAGGGTAAAGATGAGATGGTGGAGAGACTGGATAAAAGAAGGCAGGAAGATGAAAAGACAACACAGCAATGAAAAGAAGAAAAACAATGGAGTGCAGAGAATAAGAAATTGAGGAAGATAAAGGTGTACAAAAATAAACAATAACAACAACGTACTATTAATCACGTTGTTAGATAGTTAGAGAGTACTGAATGAGCATAAGACTGGTTAGGTTAAGGTGAAGAGGAAGAGGAGAATAAAGTGCACGGGTTAGTTAGAGTAGCCCATGTTAGGTTAGGTTAAAATGGAGGGTAAGAGGGGAAGAAACTCAATGGCTTAGAGTAATGTATGTTAGGTTAGATTAAAATGGAGGATATGAAGAGAATAAAGTGCGTGATTAGTTAGAGTACTGTATTTTAGGTAAGGTTAAGGTGGTGGGTAAGATGGGAATAAACTCAATGGGTTAGTTAGAGTATTGTATGGTAGGACAGGTTATGTGGCGGGAAAGAGAAAAATAAAGTGCTTGGAGTTAGTTAGAGTACCGTATGTTAGATAAGGTTAAGGTGGTGGGAAAGGACAGAGTGTAGAGAAGGAGGTTACCAAGGTGGGTGCGTAGATTCACACTGAGCTTAACCTGTCTCCTTACGTAAGCTTTCCAGTCTTTTCCCGGGTACCCTGATGACGACACGCTGACGTCACACACACACGCGCCGCACTGGAGGAATGCCAGGAATGAGGTGCTGCGTGTTATTGCTGTGGTTATCCCGGAGAGTGGTGTCATGTTGTATAGAATGTTTCAGGCGACAAATACATAAAGGTTAGTATCAGACAACAAGGATTATGAAAATAGTGTTTGTTTTGTTAACCTTCGGAATTCATTGCTGAGAGAGGGAGAGCGATTAACTATTTCAGTACTGGGACGCATTTTTACCTTGAGTTTTAGGTGTGATTAGACGATTCTGTTATTATTAGGAAGGGTCTATGGAGGTTTGAAGCTTCATGGCCAGAGTTTTCACTATTTTATGCCTCACATAAGATTCTGAAGCTGTATAATATCACCAAATAATAAATAGAATGAATATGGAAACGTGTCATGTACTGAAGGGGTTAACATCGGTGAGTCCTCTACAAGTAACAAACATAAATGATTATAACATAATTTCTAAACAATGACTTATTTATTTGACACCAACATATGTTACCTTTTTTGGATTGCAATCTACACCATAAAAAGATGAGCAGCAAATCTAATAAATCATACTAACCTAACCTAGCGTAACCTAACCTAACCTAACCTAGCATAACCTAATTTAATCAAACCTAACATAATCTAATCTAGGCTAGCTTAATCTAACCTAGCATCACGTAACCAAACATAACCTACCCAACTTAACCTAACCTATCCTAAACTAACCTCAGATAAACACACTAATGTTACTTTTAACCCCTTCAGTACTGGGATTCATTTTTACCATGAGTTTTGAGTATGATGAGAGGATTTCATTTACACTAGCAAGGTTCTATGTAAGTCAGAAGGTTAATGATCCAGAATCTTTACTATTTTAATCCTCCATGAGATTTTGAAGTTGTATAAAAACGCCTATTAGTAACCTGAATAAATATAAAGATGTATCATGGTACTGAAGGGGTTACGCTATCCAAGAAAACACCTCTAACATAACTCAGCTATTCTTAGTCTGACGAAGTGCTCAATGTAAAGTTCTTGATTCAATTCACCTCATGAGTTTATATTGCAATTTGTATTCCATCCGGACACATTGAATTCAAGGAACGTAATGACAAAACTTCTTGGGGAGACTGTACAAGAGACGAGCACCGTATTCTTCTTCTTCCTCGTGATGGTGTTGTGTTGTGCCGCCAGATCCTGTTGGGTGTGTGGTGTGGTGTTGAGCAGCGGTGTTTTTCTTTCTCTATTCTCTTTAATTTCTTTTTTGATTTAGTCACGTAAGGGCAATTATCTTTTTTCTATCATTCAATATTTCTCTCTCTCTCTCTCTCTCTCTCTCTCTCTCTCTCTCTCTCTCTCTCTGTGTGTGTGTGTGTGTGTGTGTGTGTGTGTTTGTTTCTCTTCTTTTCTTCCTTCTTTTTTTTCTTCTCCCTCTATCCTATTCCTATTCTTCTACCACCATCATCACCACCACCTGCACCAGTAATACCACCACCATCCCCTTCCCCTTTTCCTTTTGTTCCTAACTTTTCTCCTCCTCTTCCTCCTCCTCCACCATCTCCTCTTCCTTCTCCTCCACCACATCCTTTTCTTCCTCCTCCTCCTCCCACATCCTTTTCATCTTCCTCCTCCTAATGAAAACAGCCACGGGCCATATGAAGTAAGCCACTCCCAGGACACATACCCACACACACACACACACACACACACACACACACACACTTTTAAAACAACACCAGTTGACAAGCTTGAGTCTCACGAACACTGGGAACAGAGAAGCTGCCTGAAGGAGACAAGATTGACCCCTCGCCCTTGCTCACTGCGTTATTAGAGCGACCTTGAGAGTTGGAGGGGAGAGGAGGCCCCGCACCCACCCCTGCCCCAGCCCACACCGAGGCACTGGTTACGAAACGAGTGAGTGCAGGTGAGATAAGGTAAGGCGAGGCGGAGGGAGGAAGAAGGACAGGTGTTTGCGAGGTAGGTGAGGTGAGGTGAGGTAAGGTGGAGGAGGAGGAGGAGGAGGAGGAGGAGGAGGAAGAGGAGGAGGAGGAGGAGGAGGAGGAGGAGGAGGAGGAGCAGGAGGACCAGGAGGAGGAAGGAGGAAGAGGAGGAGGTGGAGGAGAGTCTTCGTGAACCAGATTATGTGATGCAATCCCTCTGGCGACACACACACACACACACACACACACACACACACACACACACACACACACACACTTATTCATTCTCTCTCTCTCTCTCTCTCTCTCTCTCTCTCTCTCTCTCTCTCTCTCTCTCTCTCTCTCTCTCTCTCTCTCTCTCTCTCTCTCTCTCTCTCTCTCTCTCTCTCTCTCTCTCTCTCTCTCTCTCTCTCTAACACAGATGAGTGGAGAGAAAGGATGGTAATTGATTAACTAGATAGAAGAGACAGATGGTTCGTCTGACAGATGGGCAGAGAGAGAGAGAGAGAGAGAGAGAGAGAGAGAGAGAGAGAGAGAGAGAGAGAGAGAGAGAGAGAAATATTTACAAATAGATCAAAGGGAAAATTCTCTCTCTCTCTCTCTCTCTCTCTCTCTCTCTCTCTCTCTCTCTCTCTCTCTCTCTCTCTCTCTCTCTCTCTCTGATTATTCCACCACAGGTTCGCAACTACAATAAATGAGAGGGAAAAAGTTAACGTGACGGGATATATCAACAATCATAAGAAGTGAAAGTGACTGAAACCTCCTCCTTCTTCTGCTACCTCATATTGTGAATGTCTTTGCTCTCCCACCACGACTAATATTAAAGGTTACAGGGATGATCAGCCGGTTTTTCAAGGATATTTCCCTTATTAGTAATGTACATATCGCGTTATTCTATCACAAGAATAATAAATCACATGCTTATGAATCCGTGCATACCTTCAACTAGAGCGTTCTTAACCCCCTTCATTACTGGAAAACATTTTTACCTTGTGATTTGTGTACAGTTAGACCATTTTATTGACATTACGAAGCGTGTATGGAGGTCAGGAGATTAAAGGCCACAGTCTTTACTATTTCATTCCCTCCCACATGAGTTTCTGAAGCTATATAGAATTACCAAACAGTAACCAGAATGAATATGGAAACACGTCATGGATCTGAAGGGGCTAAGAGTGGATGTATGGCATGTTAGTGACTGAGACTATGGTCCTTATTATTTTATTGGAAAGGCAAAACTGACCCTACAAAACATCACTATCATCATCATCATCATTCATCATTATTACTATCACTTCTTACCCTAACTCTTCATGATAAAAGTATAACAAATGAGATGGGGGGAAAAAATCTAGATCAGTACGTAAGCAAACAGATCTGGACACACACACACACACACACACACACACACACACACACACACACACACACACACACACACACACACACACACACACACACACACACACACACACACACACACACACACACACACACACACACACACACACACACACACACACACACAGAGGTAAATCACAAAGGTCAGCTGAATATTACGTCGCCTCGCAGCCTCAGTGTTTCCCAATCTTATTTTGAGCTCACTGGTAGAGATAGATAGATAGATAGATAAGGTGGAAGATGGATAGATAGATAAAAAGATAGATAGGTAGACAGATAGATATATATATTTAAATAGGTAAGTAGATAGGTAGGTAGGTAGGTAGATGGATAGATAGATAGATAGATTGATTGATTGATTGAATGATTGAGACAGATAGATAGATAGGTAAATGAGATAGACAGGTAGATAGTTAGATGGAAAGATCGATAAAGAAGATAGATGAATAAATAGAGAGATGGATAGATAGATAGATAGATTGATTGATTGATTGAATGATTGAGACAGATAGATAGATAGGTAAATGAGATAGACAGGTAGATAGTTAGATGGAAAGATCGATAAAGAAGATAGATGAATAAATAGAGAGATAGATTGATGGAAAGACATTAATTGATTCATTTGCCGATAGATCCGCAAAATGTCTCAATAATAAATGAATTGATACATATTACAGAGGTTTAGCTTTGAATTAAAAGATATACAATAGAAAAAGACCACGAACCATTCACTATCAAAAGTCAGGAAAAGAATAAAAACCAAATTCCAACATACACATACACACACACACACACACACACACACACACACACACACACACACACACACACACACACACACACACACCTACTACTACTACTACTACTACTACTACTACTACTACTACTACTACTACTACTACTACTCCCACGTCATATTTCCTCATTCATTCATATATACTTTTCACTCAATTTCTATTTGTTATCTGTCGTTGCATAAACTTGCCAAACAACAGTAAAGTAAGTCCCTCAGTATATAAGTAGCATATATGTAACAAAATAGTAAAGGAAAGATAACTTATACACATCAACCACCCTCTCTATGCATTTCCCTGTCAATATAACACTGGGAAAATATTCAAGGCACATAGAGATAGAGAGAGAGAAAGGAGGCGGCAGAGTCCTTGAACACAAAGTTACGTCTATTCAATATTAATCGGTAAAGGGAAAAATGTTGTAAAATTTCAGAGAACATTATATGATGGAAGATATTTGCTGATTCTGGATTCGTGTCCAACTCGTCCTTTGATCATTTTTAAGAGAGAGAGAGAGAGAGAGAGAGAGAGAGAGAGAGAGAGAGAGAGAGAGAGAGAGAGAGAGAGAGAGAGAGAGAAGAGAGAGAGAGAGAGAGAGAGAGAGAGAGAGAGAGAGAGAGAGAGAGAGAGAGAGAGAGAGAGAGAGAGAGAGAGAAACCAGTACTCCCACACAAACACAAACACACACACACACACACACACACACACACACACACACACACACACACACACACACACACACAGAACGTACAAGGAGCAGAAAACGAGGAAGACGAAGAGGCGTTTCTAAGCTCTCCCACTCACACGCCATGCAGGAGGAGGAGGAGGAGGAGGAGGAGGAGGAGGAGGAGGATTGGTGGTCACGTCTTGCCGTCAGCACCGTCTGTTTCTTGCTTAGCCTCGTCCCAATCCTTCCCGTCACGCCTTGACCTTGGCTTTGCACTCGTTAGCTCTCCCTTTTCCCTCTCCCTTCCTCTCCCCTTCCCTGGCCCTCTCTCGTCTTCCCACGCTCCCTCATCCTCTAATGTAATGCTATGTAATGGCATGTAGTCTTCGTCTTTCTAGTCTTATTCTTTTTGTCCTGCTTGTTCTATTTCTATTATATTTTGATTTGTTCCTTTTCTTCTTTTTCTCCTTTTTCTTTTCCTCTTCTTCTTTTTTTCTTTTCCTTTTCCTTTTTCTTTTCTTCTTCTTTTCCTTATACTCCTTGCTTTGTTTGTTTAGGTTCCAATCCCTCAGCCAAATATTTGTCCTTTTTTTTTTTTTATCTTCTTCCAGTTCTTCCTCTTCCATTCCTACCCCTTTTTCCCCTTCCTCTACTCTTCTTCTTCTTCTTCTTCTTCTTCTTCTTCTTCTTCTTCAAATTTTGCATTGTATCGTTAAATTTCCTCCATCATTTGTCTTTTTCTCCGCCTCGTCTTCTCCTTTTCCTCCTTCACTTCCTCTCTCTCACCTCATTACTCCTTCTCCTTCTTCTCACTCAGTTCCTCTCCTCTCTACGTCTCCATTGCCGCTTTTCATTCTCCTATCTCCTTAAAGTTTTATTTATTAATCTCTCTCTCTCTCTCTCTCTCTCTCTCTCTCTCTCTCTCTCTCTCTCTCTCTCTCTCTCTCGTCTCCATTCCCAACGCGTCTTCTTAATAGCATAGTATTTGAGATGTCACATAAACTCGTTCACTTCGTCTAACTCCCTCCTTCCCGCCACTCCTTCCAAGGCTCTCTCAGAAACCCTTCCAGACGAGATTCAAAGCTCCTTTAGTCTAGCCTGTTCACTCCTTCCACGAACCTCACCATTGCGTAACCTAACCATAAACTCACACACACACACACACACACACACACACACACACACACACACACACACACACGCACG
>NC_059275.1:5534374-5544374 GCF_017591435.1 Portunus trituberculatus
GCGCGCGCGGTTTATCTATCTGGGTTCTGTCAATTATATCATTGTGGCGATATTCTCTGCCATCCTCGCCGCCCGTCGCCTCTATGGCCGGAAACACACCATTACCACTTACATTCTCAACAAAGTGACAAAGTTCCCGGGAGTCACAATGAGAAACAAGCGCGCATCGAGGCTCCATCCGCCGGCCAATGGGAACGTGAGGTCGGGGTGACGTCATGGTGGTGATGGTGGTGGTGGTGATGGAGGGGACGGACAATGACCAAATCACATTGACTTCTCTTCCTGCAGTGGGGCGTGACGTCATGTGTCTGGTATGTGCCCAGTGCCATTTCAGCGCCTGCCAACTGGAGTCTGTGTTTCTGAACGCTTCGCTCTCTCATTACTAGTTTCGGAAGCCACAGAAGTGATTAATTCATGCCTCATCAGTGGTTTTCTTATTCTTGGTATGGAAGTCTTGCTGATCTGTCATTACTGTCACTAGAATCATCAAAAGTTTCCGTATTGTACACTAAATTCTGTTAAATGATGTCACAGTGGTGCGCGATGCTGTCTGGCGTGTGCACGGTGCCTTTTCAGTGCCTGTCAACTTTGGACTGTGTTTCTAAACGCTTCGCTCTCATCAGGACCTGTTTCAGGAGCCACAGAGATGATGAGTTAGGTTGCCAAGGGTGTTTTCTTATTGCCGGCGCGGAATTCTTGTAGTTATCTCAAGAATCATTGGACTATTGGACGACTCAGTAATTGGAGACGAGATGAGAATGTGGTTCCTGTCTTGCGAACCTTTCTTTCACCTCGGCGATCGGTAACAGGTCAGATTCAAGGAGATAACGTCTGTGTCACTTCCAAGATTCACCTAGGTAAACTTCATCTGTGAATATTCTTCCATGATAGTTTCGTCCAGAATGATCTGTCCCTCTCATAAATTTGTCTCACCGTGAAAAGGACGTGAACCAGAATCGAACCTGCGAGACGAACACTGGTTATGTCAGATCCATCCGCACCCAGACCAGCCACGGCGGCCAATCACGGCGCCTCCCGCACAGACCCGCCGTGAACAGGGTGTGACTCGCCAGTGGGTCCATCCTGACACGGTTTGCAACACCCGGGAGAGGTGAGAACCCAACGGGAGAGGAAAAAGAAGGGTCATCAGGGAGCCATCAAGGAGTCATCAAGGAGCCATCAAGGAGCTACCGTCCCTCAAACACACCACCAAGAGCACAACTCAGAGACCCATCACCAAAACATTTTACCGTCCCTTAAGGAGACACCCCTAAAGGCACCTCAAAGACACTTCAACCTAACCAGAGACACATCGCCACAGACACGTCAGCATTCCCAGAGCCCCTGAGTATCACCCCACTTCCCATGGCTGCGATGAGCCTCCCCACGCAGGGGTTTTACCCACAACACTTAACTCAGCTGGGCGTCAGTCCCCGCTTGCCCAACAGCCAGACTTGCTCAGCGCCGGCCGCCTTTGTTCATTTGCCTCTCTGCTCCAGGACTGACGCACTGCAGCTCTCGACGCTAGCGAGACATGAACGTGTAATAGATCATGGTAATTCAATACTGCCTGCTGGTGAAAGGGGTACACAGCTTCACGGCGTTATACTCATCAAAGTGTTGGTGCAACCTGAAAGAGAGGCGGCGGACGGTTCTCAGGGTTTGTGTTCATGAGCAGCTTGTGTCCTACGACGTTGGGGTCAGTGTGGCCCAGCGGGGAAGTTCTCGTCTCCTCGCTTCCTCAAACGGCAAATACTACATGGTATATTGTGTTTGTGTTCAGTTGAGTTCAGTCTTTCGGGTCAGCATTTAAATGTTATTTTCTTGTAGTGATTGTGTTTGTGCGTTCGTTAGCTGGAAAAATCCTATACAACTGGCTTTTAAACAAAGCAGCTCCAAGAAGCGCCTCCTCATCACTCCCACGGCTCGGTCTCACCGCACGGGCCATGGAAAGGTAGACAGAGGTGAAGAGAGTCCGCAGGGCAAATTTTATTCTCAGAAAGTCCTTAGAAGGGACCAAATTGGCTGTAGCAGGCTGGAACACCGACCCTCGCCATGAGGAGAGGCTTCCCCGCCCTGCACCAGCCCACGGCATGGAGGAATCCGCCTTGACGTGCCTCGCAGGACAAATAGAATGGGAGGAAATGCCAAAATGCACCTTCATGGAAAATGCAGTTAGATGAATATGTGAAATCAAGAAAACAAAAACCATGGAAACACCATTAAAGTTCTTGAATAATAACTTAGTTCTCAGGTGTCAGACCTTGAAACACAACCACTTAAGCAGAAACACAATTTTCCAATAATAGACTTTAGAGGTTTTGGTGCCGTGGCCTCGAGTAATAGTGCAGCGGGAGTGACGAGTGGCTGGGGAAGGCTGGGGAACTCCTCTGTCCGGCAGCGAAAGCATGACGGTGATGGTGACGATGATGTTGACGATGACGATGACAATGACGATGACGATGACGATAACTATGACGATGATGATACCGACGGAGATGATGACTATTTTTCCAGACAAAAAAAAAATTAAATATAACCCGTCTCTTCCTTCTACCCACTCCTACACACACACACACACACACACACACACACACACACACACACACTGCTTCCTCCACCGCGGCGCACCTGACGACTTCAATTAGCAGCTTCCGGCAAACGCTTCCTCCTCACGTGGCATGAGAGTCGCGCGCTCGGCCTGGCCACTTCAAGGTCTTGTGAAGGATGGCGGGTGGGGAAGCGAGGGGGAGAATTGTAGTCATGAGGAATAGCGATAGACGATGGGCAACAAACTAGGGAAGAGGAAGAGGGTGGGAACGAGGGAGATGGTAAAATAAATGGAAGTATAGAAGAGAGGAAACTGAAGAATGTGCAGGAAGACGATGACATAGTGATTAGTGAAGACGCAAAGGAGTGAGGAATAAAGAGAGGAAGTAGAGAGGAAGTAAGAGGGAGTGAGGAGTGAGGGGTGCAGAATAGAGTGAAATGGGGAGGAGAGGAAGTAAGGGAGAGCGAGAGAGCGTAGACTGTGGAGATTGGGGAAATAAAGAAGCTTGGGAGTGAGAGGGATGGGAAATAAAAGGAAATGTAAAGAAAGAGGAGGATGAGGAAGGTATAGGAATGGTAAAAGGAATAAGGAGAAATGGGCAATAGGGAGGCCAATTAGGGAGCAGAAAAGAGCAGAGGGGAAAGAAATGTAGTAGATAAATAAAAGAGGAGACACGGGGAAAGAAAATAAAGAAACGAATAGAAGATGAAGCTAGAAAATAAAGAAGGAAATAGAGGAAGAAAAAATGTAAGGTGAAAAATACAATAAATAAGAAATAAGACTAAAGAAGAGAACTAAAACAAAACAAATAAAGAAAACACCAAAATGACTCAGACAGACGCAGTAAAGGAAGAGAAACATGATAATGAGTACACCAGTAAACACCAAATAAAGCCACTCAGTCAGTAAGGAGCCTAAAGAAGCCAGGCACACATGAGAGAGAGAGAGAGAGAGAGAGAGAGAGAGGGAGGACAAGGAGGCTGGTGAGGGAAGTTCCGTTGGTTCCGTTTCGCCACGCTTCGTTCCGTTCCGTTCGGTTCGTCTCGTTGGTTCATGGCAGTTCGAATCGGTTTCATACTTTTGGGCCTTTTATCGTTGCGGTGTGTGCGTTACTTCACAATGCTTCTGGGTTTCTCTCTTTGTTTGGGTCTGATTCAATGTTCATAATGAGGACTTTATGATATGACTCGTCTTATAAAGCTTTGGAGAGTTGGCTTTCATTTCTTCTTATTTGTTATTTTAATGTCTTTAATTCTTATGTGTGTGTGTTTTGTGGCCTTGAAATTTGTGGCTATATTTCTTTATTATATTATCAGCTCTGCCTCGATGACAGTGGTTAAAATGCAGTCTTTATCTAAATGGTTTTGAGAAATGTCTAGTGTGTTGTTTTTCTTCATTTTTTTTTCTCTCTAATTTCTAAGCGTGTTGTTTGTACCAGTAACTTATGAGGTGCATTTTACAACCATATTTCATTCTCTGCTTTGCTTACAATGACTGTTCAGGTGGACGCTAACGACATGACCTATTTTGTATAGATGGGGTGAGTTTCTTCCATTAGTTACTTCATTTTCCTTATTCATACGTGAGTTTCATATCCTAGAATGACTTTAAACACTCAGTTATGATGTTTAAAATGCACACTTTTTGAGAATTTTTCTAAAGGTCTGTTGGATCTTTTTTTCCTTATTATTATGATAAGACCAGAGATTACAAAAAGGACAAAAAGGACACAACAGGAGTAAAAAAATATGAATGAATGAATAAAACAAATTAAATAAAACGACAATAGGAACATAGTACAACAACAACAACAACAACAACAACAACAATAACAACAAAAACAACAACAAAAGGAACAACAACAACAACAGGAACACTACCGTCACCACCACCACCACCACCACCACCACCAACAACAACAACAACAACAACAACGCTTCTACACACTACCTTAATTACAATATCTAAAATGCGCACACAATCTCACTAATTTCCCAAAAGGTCTGTTGGATTTATTTTTTTTCTCTTCATTAACACCTTAGTGGCAGTCGTAAAGTTCAGCGTCCTGACCTCCAAGGCGGCGCGATAATTGGCAACACCTGCACCAATCACGGCCTGACTCGTCGACCTCCAGCCAATGGGGCGTCACCTGTTCCTCTGATCTTTGCTTAGCTAAAAAACTGTCTGACTTTTCTCGTTTACTTTTCAGGATGTGTGTGTGTGTGTGTGTGTGTGTGTGAGAGAGAGAGAGAGAGAGAGAGAGTGTTTCTTTGGACAGGAAGTGCTGCTGTTAATGCTGTTGTTGCTTTCGGTATAACAATAAAATCAAAGCAATAACATCAACACTACCAACAACAATAACAACAACAATAACAATAAAGGTGACTGTCGGTGCAACAAGAGCAACATACGTTAAAAAAAAAACCGACAATGAAATTAACAATGAATAGAAAAGAGAAGAAAGTAGATGGTTACGTAACAATTAGACGAAAACCACAGATGACACAATAAAACGAAAACGACAGAAAAAAAAATAACAAAAGTAAAGAAGGAAACAACAAAACAACAACATCAACAAAACCAGAACGAAAAAGACAAAACACAATAAAAGAAAAGAAGGGAACAGCAAAAACAACAACAACAAAACAATCACCTCAGTCAGCACCCAATATGCACAACAACAGGGTGACTAACAGGCCAGCACGCAGCACAATCAGCACGCAATCTCTATCAAGCCCACCCTCCCACCAGCCTCCGTGTCCACCGATCTGCCTCTCTCAGCACTGCAAGAGGGACGCAGAAGGGAAAGCGGATGGGAAACACGTAGGAGTGTATAAAGTTAATAATGAGAGCAATTAATTCGTTTACGTGAGAGAAAGTATTGTCACCCGATCTACACTAGCAAAATGGTTCTTTATTTTTTTTTTTAGGCTTTCTACCTTTTCACTAACTACTAATTTATGGTTTCTTGTATAGGATAGCTAGATCATTTTTCCTTCTTATATACAGAATACACTTTATTTTTCATGTTTTTTTTTTATTTTCCATTCATCATTCATATTTCGATTACAAAAGTGGACAAATGAACACAAGAGGATAGTTACAAAAAGTCCAGCACTCCTACCGTGGCCATCCCTACGAAGAACATACATTCCTATGCCAATTCATCATCCCTACTCATAAATTCACCTAATACTTTAAGACTTTCCTATCAGCTGTCCAATAACAAAGTGATTTCTGAGTCTATTCCAGGCATCCACGATTGTATAGGAGCTGTCTTTCTTTTCTTTATCTCCTGCCTCCCCATGAACTGAACTAACAGAACAAGCGATAGAAAAAATCAAGTAAATACTAACAACGTCATTATTGAATTTGTTTTAGTATGTACAATTGTATGGGAGTTTTCTTTCTTTCTATCTACAGTACTGCCTTGAACTTCTCTAACTGAAAAAATAAAGATAAATTAAATGATGCCTGGCTCTAGTTTCATCTCCCCAGACAATATGCACTGCCTCCCTATGAACGAACCAAAATAATATGAAACAACTCGCGGCATCCCCTTATCACACAATTATCAGTCAACCGTGAGGGAGGACGGGACGAACACCTGCGCGGGGCGGCGGCAGGAGTGGCCCCGTTTTACTTGTCAATTAAGTCAAGGCCACGCTGGCGACCAAGGTGACGTCAACATGCGTGGCGTGAACTGTGTTGCCGGAAATGTCTGATCGTGTTATAACGCCGAGACACGGAAGGCGAGGGACGGAACGAGACGGTAGCAGGGGGGTGAGCGGAAGGAAGCGTGGGCACAGCGGATAGGAGACGAGACAGAACAAGGAGACTCAAGGGGCGGGGTGGGCGTGGCCAGACGAAGTAAAGCAAGGGCAGGCTGGGGTGCGTGGGGGAGGAGAGGGAGAGGTGGTTGTGGGAGGGACGAGGTGAATGGTGGGTGTAGGAGGGGAGGCCTAGATGGGGTAGTATATGGGAGGGATGGGTGGGGGCTGAAAGAAAATGGATGAAGGTTACCCAGTGTATGGAACAGGAGACTAGGACACGGAGGGAATGGAGAAAGGGATGGGATGGGACAAAGGTGTGGGGAGGTTAAAGACTAGAATGAAAGGAGGGGACAGGAGGAAAGGACACGTGAGATGCAGAGAGGGTTGAAAGAGGAGCAGGTGGCTGAGGGGGAAGGGGGAGGGAATATAGACCGTCAAGTGGAGCATACACGTCACTTTTCGGCACCTTGGCACCCTTCTCTGAGCAGCAAGGTTGGGATCGTGAGTGGGGCGGCACTGTGTCACATCAGGCTCATCAGCGCCCACACCATCCCAGCAGAAAGTGTTAGGAAATGTGTGTGGTGTTGTGTTGTGGCTCCTGACTCACCACCACCACCACCACCACCAACACCACCACCAACACCACTTCAATGTCTGGGATGACGACACACACACACACACACACACACTTGATGCCCTTGAGTGCTTACCTTATGCATTTTTTTTTTTACTCTATTAATCTCAGGGATGCATAACGATATCTTTTAATCACTCTTCCTCCCTGTCCTTTTTTTCCTTCTTGCCTTCTTCTTCCTCCTTCTCCTCCTCCTCCTCCTCCTCCTCCTCACGAACAAACTCATTAAGGTCAGCACGTATAAATTCTTGATTTTTTCTTTTTGTTTACTTCATCGTGTTTTTTTTTTCAGCACCCTTTATTCCTTCAATCACCTTCCTCTTCCTCCTCCCCATTTCCTCTTCCTCTACTTTCTACTACTTCCTCCCTTAATGCTCCTTCACCTTCCTCCTCCTCCTCATATTCGTCTGTCATCACCACTCGCAGTCACCATCACTCCGTCACTCACCACCTCGCCTCACTCGTCTGGCCCACTCACGCATTCCATTCCTCTCCGTCATTCTGGTCCTGTTAGACTACTGTCCTTGGATTGCTATTTTGCTATTCTAACCATTCATCTATCCAGTAGTGGGTTCAGCTGCTCTCAGATATCACGAGATGTCTAAAAGAAAGTAGTAACAGATAAGATTATATGCATCTATTCACCATTCAGAGTTAACTTTTCCTTAGTCTTCTTGCATTAGTTCATTAGTGTACAGTTGCCCTAAAAATCAACGAGATGCTTGACACTTTCAGTACTGGAACACATTTTTACCTTGAGATTTCTGTACGACTGGAGCATTTTATTGACATTAGGAAGGGTTTACGGAAGGCATAAGATTAATGGCCACAGTCTTCACTATTTCATTACCTCACATGAGTTTCTGAAGATGAACAGAATCACCAGATAGTAAGCAGAATAAATATGGAAACGCGTCCTGGTACTGAAGGACTTAAGAAAGAAGTGATAGACAAGTTTTTATATAGCGATCCACACATCATTTATTTTTTCTTATAGTTTTCTTGCATAGTTTTCTTGCATCAGTTCATTAGTGCACAGTTGTCCTTAAAAATTCACAATATGTCTAAAATAAAGAAGAGATAGACAAGTTTACATACATCTACCCACATATCAATTATTTTCTCCTTATAGTTTCCTCGCATCAGTTTATTAGTCCATCAATTATTTTCTACTGGATTCATATACTTAAAAAAACGTCACTGAGCTTCGTAACAGTTGGTATATGTCATGCTGTACTAATGGTTGAAAAAAAGGAGAAGCAGAAAACTACATCAATTCATCTCAGTTTATTTATTCATTTATTTATTTATTTTAATCTTTCCGCACCACTTCATTAGTTCATGCATTCATTTCCACTCCATTGATATTCAAAACTCACAGAACCTTACAACAATTTACTAAACATTTCAGGTAATAAAGTATCAACAGACAACCACATCCACACATCCCAGTAACTAACCCTTCTAGTTTTTGCACCAATCATTTCATTAGTCCATAGTAACATAGCAACATCAAGCTGTCACATTAAACTTTCCCTGGTACCTCACACACTGCCTCATCACTTCATCTTTTAATTCTTACATTATTTACATCCTCACAATTCACAGGACCTTGTAACATCAGTGCTTGGGGTAACTGTACGAGGTATCCGAGCCACGCCCTTGTCTCTGTCCCCTTAACGGTAGCCAGAATATGTTAAACTTTTGCTCTGTACCGTAATCCATGTTGCTCTATTTTCGTCCTTCCCAGCGTGTCTGGCATTACTCACCCTTGCTTTGCCCACTGTTGCTTTTGTAAGGACCACATAGGAACACAAAGGAAGATTAATCACCAGCAGATATGTTGTTCCTTTCGTGGCTCTTTGTGATAAGCTACACTGGGAATCAAATGTAAAGGCAACATATATTGTCAGGAATAAAGGTGAAAGTTCTCCCCATAGGATGTGAAAAATATAAACGATTCAGTTCTAATAGTTTTGTAGGAGTTTATAGTCACAGAAAGGTTAAGAATTAGTCTATTCATGTATGTAAAAGAGGAGAGATAAAAGGTAAGACAATATAAACTAAACAATTTTAACCTTTTTGTGAAGAAGAAAAATCAATTCTTACAAATAGGAAGACGAAGCATTGATACACTCTATAAACAAAACAGAAAAGCAAAGATAATCCATTCATATATGTAAAAGAGAAGAGATAAAGGTAAACCAATATAAACTAAGCAATTTCAGCGGTTTTCTGAGACAATATAATTTCTTACAAGTACAAACACGAAACATAGATACACTCCTATAAACAAAGGAGGAAAGACAAAGACAACCCAATAAGGCATGAATAATAGTACAAGGGAAGGCTCTTGACCAGCTACCCACTGCTCCCTCTTACGTATGAAGTGTTGTGAAGGCTCAGTTATGAGTCACTCTTGAAGACACACAGATTAACTGTACTTACAAGGGGTGTATGGGGCAAACTGTATGTATAGATGCCAGCGGGATATCCTTACGTAATACCTGCGCCGCCTCTTGCTTGCTCTTAAAATGTGAAGCAGGCAAGGAGTGTGTGACGTAGGAGACCGGATGAATCAGAGGTGTGAGGCAAGGTAAGGAGGATGAAATATGAAGTAGGGTGGAGTTAAGTGTGAGGAAGAGTGAATGAATGACAAGCGTGAGACAGAGTGAGTGAAGAAGCAGCAGGTTGAGTGCGAGGCGTGAGGGAAAGTGACCAAGAGTGAGTGAGAGTGAAGTATGAGGCAGAATGAAGTGCAAAATGAGTCAGAAGTGAGAGAATCAAGGTGAGAGCAGAATGTGAGGCAAGGTAAGCGTGAAATAAGAAGCAGTGAAAAGAAAGGGAAGACAAGGGTGGGTTGGGTGGAATGTGGCATGGAGAGAGAGAGAGAGAGAGAGAGAGAGAGAGAGAGAGAGAGAGAGAGAGAGAGAGAGAGAGAGAGAGAGAGAGAGAGAGAGAGAGAGAGAGAGAGAGAGAGAGAGAGAGAGAGAGAGAGAGAGAGAGAGAGAGAGAGAGAGAGAGAGAGAGAGAGAGAGAGAG
>NC_059275.1:5554374-5556874 GCF_017591435.1 Portunus trituberculatus
AAAACTCCAAACCTCTGCCTCATATCACTCTCCCTCGTAAAGGCTCCATCGCTCTTAGTATTTCTCGTGTTTGTTCCTTCTTGTGTAACGCCGGGCGCCTACTGTGTGTGCTGCCTCGCCACTACGGCCCTGCGGCAGCCAAGGCCTTGGAGCAACTGGCTGGTGGCTGGCTGGCTGCGTGGTGAGCGGTGCCGGGCGAGCGCAGCGCACGGCTGGTATAGGAACAGTCTCACGGGCGCACACACACTAAGGCCGCCACCACCACCACCAGTCCACCACCACCACCACCACCATCTCCTAGACCACCACCATCACCGCCACCGCCGCTGCTGAACCCCCCATGCCCCCGGCAATACCAACTTAGCGGATGTTAATATTAGCGTTACTCCTGCCAGCCCAGCGTGCACTGCCTGTGTCACTACTGCCGGCATTCCTCCACGTCACCGCCACGCCCTCCATGCCCGTCAGCAGAGAACCAACATCCATATGCGCTTGCACGCCCACGCCACCAGCGGAAAACAATGGCGAGGCGCTGGGCGGGGCACGAAGGGAGGGAGGACCAGTGGGCGGCCGTCTCTGTACCAAGAGGAGGGAGTCACCGCGCTCACGGCCCCTGGAGGAGTTAGAGAGAGAGAGAGAGAGAGAGAGAGAGAGAGAGAGAGAGAGAGAGAGAGAGAGAGCCACATCCCTTCAACAACGGAAAGTGAAATGCAGTGAGTAATATGTGAGGATCTACTTGTCTACTTAACTCACGTCCTCTTGTGTCTTCCTCCTCCTCCTCTTCTTCCTCTCTTCTGTCTTCTTCATGTCCTCTCTCCCTCTCTCTCTCTCTCTCTCTCTCTCTCTCTCTCTCTCTCTGCTCGCTCTCCTTCTCGTCCTCGTCCTCATTCCCCTTCTTCCGCTCTTTTGTTCCTCCTTTTCCATCTACTTTTACCTCTTGCCAATACTCTTTCCATTGTTACTGATCCATTTTCTCCCTTTACTTTGTTTATACTCCTTTTCTTCCTCCTCCTCCACCTTCTCTGCCTTCTCCTCCTTCTCCTCCTCCTCTTCCTCCTCCTCCTCCTGCTCCTCCTCCTCCTCCTCACCCAGACAGTATAATAACGTACAGGTTTTGTAAGAGGCTCCCAGACTTCCTTCTTTTTTTTTTCAACTCTCTCTCCCTCCTCCTCATTCTCCTCTCTTCCTTTTTCCCTCATCCTTTTCCTTTCCCCGTCCGTTTCCTCTTGTCTTCTTCCTCTTCCATGCCAGACATTCATTATTCACGTTTCCTTCACGTTCCTTTCCATCTACCGTTCCTTCACCTTCCAACACGGACGTGGTGAGAGAGAGAGAGAGAGAGAGAGAGAGAGAGAGAGAGAGAGAGAGAGAGAGAGAGAGAGAGAGAGAGAGAGAGAGAGAGAGAGAGAGAGAGAGAGAGAGAGAGAGAGAGAGAGAGAGAGAGAGAGAGAGAGAGAGAGAGAGAGAGAGAGAGAGAGAGAGAGAGAGAGAGAGAGAGAGAGAGAGAGAGAGAGAGAGAGAGAGAGAGAGAGAGAGAGAGAGAGAGAGAGAGAGAGAGAGAGAGAGAGAGAGACATACATATAGAAAGGTAGAATGAATGAATGATAAACAGACGGACAGACAGATAAATTTGTATATAGACAGGTAAAACATATACTGACGAAATGAATGAAGATGATAAGTTTTCGTCAATAAAGCAGTTCGAGTTTGTCATTTTTCTTCATCCTACACTCCTTTTCTGCACACCTAAAGGAGGAAAGACGTGACAACATCTTGGTGAACTCTACCTTAACCTAACCTAAACTAACTTAACCTGACCTAACCTAACCTAACCTTAACATAACTTAACACCTAACCTAACCTAACCATTACAAGCTTTCGCCCTGCAGAGAAATAACTAACATGTAGGCTGACTGTGGTGGTGATGGTGATGGTGGTGGTGATAGAAAATTAAGAGACAGATGGTGAAATTACAAGAATGTGGCGATGATAAAAATGATGATGGAAGTTTGAAGTGACGATGAAGTGATATTAAAGTTGTACATGGTGACGTGAACATATAGACTGACTGTGGTGATAATGATGGTGGTGATGATGGTGATAGCGATGGTGACAAAATTAAGTGACATGGTGATGATAATAATGATAATGGTGATGATGGAAGTTTGAAGCGATGGTGAAGTGGTAGATGGTGACATGGTGGTGATGGTGATGGTAGTAGGGATAAAAAATAAAGTGACAGACGGTGAAATTAAACGATTGTGGTGATGTTAATAATGATAATGGTGATGATGGAAGTTTGAAGTGACGGTGAAGTGATGGTGAAGTAATGGTGACGTGGTGGTAGGGACGTGGTGGGTTAGGACGTGATGTCAGTGTTCTGGGAAGCAGTGACTCAGCCGGAACAGCTTTGGGGGCGTGTTGGGGGACGGGAGGAAGGACGAAGATGGGGCTTGAGGTTTCAATGGGAAGGCTTCATTACGTCAGTTCTCGCCTGGAC
>NC_059275.1:5561874-5576874 GCF_017591435.1 Portunus trituberculatus
CTCCTTCTCTATCTCCTTATTTCGTCACTGCCGTCGCCTGTAAGTCTGAAAATTTCGGGAAAAATGCTGATTGTCGTGAGATAATGCCGTTAATAAACTGTCCGTGTGAGAGAGAGAGAGAGAGAGAGAGAGAGAGAGAGAGAGAGAGAGAGAGAGAGAGAGAGAGAGAGAGAGAGAGAGAGAGAGAGAGAGAGAGAGAGAGAGAGAGAGAGAGAGAGAGAGAGAGAGAGAGAGAGAGAGAGAGAGAGAGGGGAAAAGAAAACAGATTAACAATACAGAAAAACTACTTTTGCCAATGAAGAGTAAACACAGACAGAACTGCATTTTTTTTTCAGTAAGTAAAGATTAGGTCCCTTAATTCACGTCTTGTCAACCTCATTCACTTTTCAACCATCTGTTCCCCGCAAACGGAGCTTTATTACAAGACGGCAGAGCAGCGGCAGCAACTGTAAGAAAGAGGAAAGCAAACCAGCTGATTCACACTCCGTTACTGGCAGAAAGTCGCCGAGTGTGAGACCAGTATTCTGAAACGCCTTGCCACTCACCACAACTATTTTTTCAAAGGTCACTGAGACGACTAGCCGCTTCTGAAGTGTGTGTGTTTTTTTTCTCTCTCTCTCTGTTAAGTGTAGAAATCTTGGTAATCTGTCAGAGAACCATAAAAATAAATATCCCAAAATTTCCGCATAATATCAACTAAAACCTTTTAAATGTACAGAAGGCCACAAAGACGACTAGCTGCTTCTGAAGAGTGTTTTTTTTTTCTGTTAAGTGTAGAAATCTTGGTAATCTGTCACTAGAACCATAGAAATATCCCAAAATTTCCGTATATTATCAACTGGAACCTTTTAAATGTACATAAGGCCACAGAGACGACTATCCTGGTCCTCAAGAATGTTTTTTTTTCCTGTTAATGATGTAAAAATCTTGGTATTCTGTTACTAGAACCATAAAAAACAACTCTAAATTTCAGCAAAAGATCAGCCAGTACCTTCTCTCCTACATAAAAAAAAATAAATAAAGGCCACAGAGACGATTAATTCGCTTCTTAAGAATGTTTTTTTTTCTTGTTAATGGTGTAAAAATCTTGTTAACCTGTCACTAGAACCATAAAATAAATACCTCTAAATTTCAGCGTAACATCAACTGGAATCCTCTAAATTTACTTAAGGCCAGAGAGACGATTAGTCCGGTTGTCAGGTGTTTTTTTTTTTTTTTTTTTGTTAATTATGCAGAAATCTTGTTAATGTGTCACTAGAACCATAAGAAACATCCCTGAAAAGTGTAACATCAAGTAGAAACTTACAAATGTTAAGACCATAGAGACAATTAGCCCGGTTTTTAAGAGTGTTTTCCTTGGCGATTATGCAGAAATATTGTTAATCTGTCTCTAGAAACAAATAAAAAAAAATCCTAAAAAGCGTGAAATCAAGTAGAACCTTAAATGTAGTGAAGATGGTGCGCAGAACATGATGCTGCGTGTAGTGTGAGTATGGGTGAGTTGATGAGGCAGCAGTCAGTCCGGGAATTCGCGATGGCTTCACTAATACTAATGCAGGTCAGAGAACCCCGGCGCCCGAGTTAATTGGGAGGCATTGCTATACGCCTCTCCACCTTCCACAGAGTGCGTCTGAGGAAGGCATGTCCGCAGCCTGACGTTACTGCCATGACAAGGCCGCCGTACCTGTACACGTCGGCCAAGCAAAGCACCGGCCGCTGTATAACATTATCTGTGCCGCCAGCTAACAAAAAATCCAAACCTCAAGACTCGATATACTTGGAAGCAATACAAGACAACACTAAAAACATCATGAGTGGTTTACTATGCCCATGAAACGAGTCAGTAAAGCAACATGTGCGTCGTTATACAAAACACAATTACTATAGGAAGGAAATATCTCACATTACTAATGACTATTGACATCCTCACTATATAAATAAATAAACACGTAAATGAAACTCAACAGAGAGGAGAAGGGATCGTTCAGTTACGGTTCTGCCAGTCTCCGAGAGAAAAGTGATACTAAATGTGAGAAAGGCAAACAATATACGTAAAGTAATTAAAGAATACCAAAACAGCAAAACAAACAGTCAGTCGTGTATAGTTATCAGTTACATTTATTTTCCCATTTCTTTTGCTTTTTTTATTGTTTTTTTTTTTTTTACTCTCTTCACACCATCTATCCACCTGCCCTCCACAGCACCCAATTCCTTTCCAATATTACATCTTATCGTGTTGAATACTACATAATACCAGATATTTTACCTTTACTTAAGTTAGCCATGGAAAGATAAAACAAAACGTGAGCCTTAACTGTTATAAGAAAATTTAATATTTGTACCATTCCATTAAACTCGGTAAAGAAACTAATGCAAGTAGATTATTTGATCTTGCGTTTATTTCTTAGCGTTACACATAAAAAAAAAAAACCCACCTTTATATAAGTTAGCCATTTGGAATCTAACCAGAACAGTTCTTGCTCAACTATTATCAGAAAAAGTAGCATTGTTTATCTTTTTGGCCTGAGGGAGGATGACAAAGACGAGTTGTTTCTCCGTACATACTTTTCCCCTTACTACTCTACAGGTTTTAAATTTACATAAGTCTACCACTTGAGGTGAAAGAGAAAACGTGTTGCTCAATGCATATCCGTGTGAAGTTTGGCGAACTGCCACCAGGAGGACGAAGCATGACCTATAAAGAACTATAGTGTGTCTGACCTTAAACACGATGGCACTACTACTACTACTACTACTACTACTACTACTACTGCTATTACTACTGTTACTACTACTACTACTACTACTACTACTACTACTACTACTACAGCTAATACTACTACTGATACTGTTACTACAACAACTACTACTAATACTACCACAGTAATACTACAACTACAACAACAACAACAACAACAATAACTACTACTACTACTACTACTACTACTACTACTACTACTATTTCTTTTATGTAAGATGGGAAAGCTGGCCAAGGGCAACATAAAACGATAAAAAGGCCTCTTAATTGCCAGTCCCTTTGCACGTCCGAGAAGGTTAGCCCCCCAAAAAAGGGCGGGGGGAATAAATGACTTGAAACCTCCCTCTTAAATAAAGTTAAGTCATTGGAAGTTGGAAATACAGAAACAGGAGGGGAATCTCAGAGTTTACTAGAGAAAAGCTACGTTATTTCCTCTCCCAAAGAGTTCCTGAAGAAGAAAGGGGAAAGATGTGAGAGAGAGAGAGAGAGAGAGAGAGAGAGAGAGAGAGAGAGAGAGAGAGAGAGAGAGAGAGAGAGAGAAGCAGACATGAAAACTAAATAGATAGATAAATAGATTACATAAGAAAATTAATGACAAAAAAAAAAACGAGAGAGAGAGAGAGAGAGAGAGAGAGAGAGAGAGAGAGAGAGAGAGAGAGAGAGAGAGAGAGAGAGAGAGAGAGAGAGAAAGCATGGAGTTGAAGAGGGAAAACAATCTACCTTACAATAAGAGGAAAACGAGGGAAAAGTGAGAAATAATGACGGAAAAAGAAAAAAAAATAGGAAAAGTAGAATGACAAATGAAAAGAGGAGAAAGTCAGAGAGTAATGCAGGGGGAAAAAAAAAAGGAAGAAAGAGAAGTAAGAGAAGAAGAACCTGAGGAAAGAATGAAGGAGGAGAAATATGGTGAGAAGACAAAAGGAGGAGGAGGAGGAGGAGGAGGAGGAGGAGGAGGAGGAGGAGGGCACTGGATAGGAGAAAGAAGAAACGAGAAGAGAGAGGCGAGAGGAGAGAGGGAAGGAGAGAGGGAGAGGAGGGTGGAGGAGAAAGAGGAGGGGTTGGGGGGGTTGGAAGAATGGAATTTCCCTCGCCTGGAGGTGGACTTCATGACCTTCCGCCTATACGTAACGCTTAGGCCTACCTGTGTGTGTGTGTGTGTGTGTGTGTGTGTGTGTGTGTGTGTGTGTGTGTGTGTGTGTGTGTGTGTGTGTGTGTGTGTGTGTGAGATTTTGATTGTGAAATTAGAGGAAGGTTAAGGTAATCTCTCTCTCTCTCTCTCTCTCTCTCTCTCTCTCTCTCTCTCTCTCTCTCTCTCTCTCTCTCTCTCTTGCTAATACTGTGTGCATATGAACTAACCACATCAACAAACAGCACTCCTTCATGCAGACAAGTAGCGTACTCAGACTACAGTATATGTAAGAATAAATACAAAAAAACATTAATCCCCTGATAAAACAAGGCGTTACTTTTGTTCCAACGGCTTGACTTCCTTTAAGGTTTCAAGTCATTTGTTCCTTAATTTTGGCTAATTCTGTAACACTCTTTAAGGGAGCCAGCGATGAAGTGGGCCTTTTATATTAATATTTTGTTGCTCTTGGCTCGCTTCCCTCCTGCATAATAAATAAATAAATAAATATATAAAATCATGTGAATATTTTGTCCTCAATAATCTTTAGGGTACCAATAAAATATAAAAGAAAACGCCACAAGACCTTCACCACAGAAGACGAGCAAATTTTATGGGTAACAATTGTAAATATAAAGAAAGACCTTTTGTGTTTTTTTTTTTTCTTTTTCTATACCTGGATATCCACTGCATAAAAGCGTGCAGTGTGACCTTTACGTGGCATTGTTTTGTACAACTGAGCACCCATCAACAGGAAGTGCTCATTAATTAACATAAGGAAGAAGTGTTATTTTTTTTTTTTTCTTTCAATCTAAGCAGGAAATAAGACAATGCTACTAACGAAGAAAAAACAGAAAAAAGAAAGAAAAATGAAGAAAGAAAGCGAATAAATTACATTGGATAGTTTTGTAGAGTGACACTTCATATGTGACTAAGAAGTAAATGCCACATGTAGATGCTAAATAAGAACGTGGTCTGGCTTCCAAATTAAATATAAAAACGAGCTGATACACAGAGCTATTTGACGAAACCTAAATTATACAACAGCATTAAATGTCAACTTTTATAAGCAAATTAAAAACCAATTCTATATAAGACTGTTAAGGACTTACTACATGAATACAGTATAAAAAGAAAACAAAAAACATTCATTATATAAGAAAAGAAAAAATCAATACACGTAGAAACAGATTAAAACGAGGAATAAATCAGAAAAACAACTCTCACACACACACACAAACACACACACATATAATCCCCGTAGAGTTATTACCTGCAACACCCAATACCTGAAAAAACACACACGAAACACACAAAAACTCACACAAAACAGAAAAAAAAACACAAGAAAACACTCAAAACACACGAAACACCCAAAAGACACAAGAAAACACTCAAAACACACGAAAACACTAAAACACGTAAAACACACACCATAACAACACAACAACACAACAGTAATACAAACAGCAGAAGGAAAGGTAGGAGGTGAGTGTGGGTTGTCTACTTACATTAGGGGCGAGGTGGCACGTCATGGCTGCGGTGGGCTTGGGGGCTGTCGGGGCTATGGTGGTGGTGGTGGTGGTGGTGGCGAGGCTCTCAGCTCACCGCCACTCTGTTAGGGGGAGAGAGAGAGAGAGAGGTGAGAGGGAACGCTATGCTGGGAGGAGAGGGGGATAATGGGGCGATGGGGAGATGGGTCATTGAGGATGGGGGAGAGGGGGTAATGGGGAAGGGATGATTGTGGTTACTGGTGCCCACTTCATACTTCCCTTACACACACACACACACACACACACACACACACACACACACACACACACACACACGCATCCCAGAGAGAGAGAGGGAGGGAGGGAGAGGCATACACATATAAACAAGCGTGACAGAAGAGAAATACTACGCAACGTCACATTATACACAAGGAAGAAAAAAAATAACAAATCATTAACATATAACAAAGTTTGGAATAGAATAAAAACACAAACTTATATTCCTTCATTTATTTTGCACGTCTTTTGATAACGTTGCATTGTTATTCCTTGGATCCATCTTTTTTTTTTTCTTCTGTTATGTTATGTTCTGTCATTACTTCGCTATTTACATTCGGAAAGCCAAAATAAGGAGAAGAGGTAAAAGTCTAGGAGTATTTCAGAATCCCGTCAATAGTTTATTCCGATTCATAACGAAGAACAATTAACAAACACAACATAAACATATTTGTCCCTTTTTCGGCTAACTTTGTCAACCATTAAGGGAACTGGCAATCAAATGTCCCTTTTTTTTCGCCCTTGGCCGGCTTTTCCTCTTGCATAAAAGAAAAAAATTATATTCCTCTCATCACATTAGAATAAGATGAAGATTAGAATAAAGAATCTACAAACTCACAAATACTAGAGTCTACCTTTTTATTCATCCACTCGTCCAAAGAAAACGAAGGATGGAATCTTTATAATCAACAAATTTACGAATGAGACTTTTCTATTATTGTATGCTAATAAAAAGAAGTAATAGGTATATCGTATTTACACAAGCTTTTGAATATTAGAAGTTCCCCTTTCATTACAAACCAAGAGAAAAGCATGTAAATATTACAGTATATAGTTAAAATCATGAATACTATAGACTCCCCTTTCATTTACACAGAAAACGTGGCATGGAATTCGGAACATCAACTCAAGATTACAAATATCAAAGACTCCCTTTTTATTCCTTAAACTGACACACGCGAGACAATTTTACAGCAGATAACCCAAATCCATGAATACTAAAGAACCCTATTCACCTTAACACAGAAAACGAGGAGAGGAATAAGCAAAATCAACACCAACCTATGAATAACTGATATCCCCTTTAAACCCTGCCAGAGAAAACGGACTGCTGACTACTGTGTTTGCAAGGAACACGTTTGCATCAACACACAGCCACTGTTTATGGTGACGTAAGCCAATCAAGCAAGTTTTCCTAAATAAAAGCATGCTGAGATCTGCACGGGGCGGAGAACAAGCTGTGGGTGAGTGTGGGAGGAATGTCACGGATTGGAGAAAAGAGGGAACGAAGCAAGGAAGGATATATAGATAGAACGTTCAGAAGAGCAGATTATGGGTGAGTATGGAAGGCATATAGTTTGGAGTGGAAAAAAAGGAGAAAATGAAATTGAGGGATAGGTGAATAGATATCAGGGTGAGGAGAATAGAGTGTGACTGTAGAAGGAATGGTATGAAGTGGAGAAAAGAGAGAACGGAACAGGGAAAGATAAACAGATAGCAGGAGAACAGTGTGGGTCAGTGTGGGAGGAATGGCAGGGAATGGAGAAGAGGGAACAAAACAAGGGTAAAGATAGTTAGGTAGCACGGTGAGGAGAACACTGTGGGTGAGTGTGGGAGAAATGGTAGGGAAAAGAGAAAAGAGAAAACGGTACAGGGGGAATGATAGATTGATAGCATGATAGACAGACACACAGACACATAGACAGACAGATAGATAGATAGATAGATAGATAGATAAATAGATAGATAGATTATTCAACTTACTGATTCATTGTTTGAGTGAGTGAGTGAATGAATGAGTGAGTGAATCGGTGAAAGAAAAATAGAAACAAAACAAAACGGAAAATAAATAAAAAGAAACAGCAAAAAACGAAAGAAAAGGAAAAGTAATGAAAAGAGAAAGAAAGTGAGAAATAAAAAGAAATAGTATATGGATTTCTTCTCCTATTCTTTCTCTTACTCCTCTTCCTATTCCCCTCCTCCTCCTCCTCCTCCTCCTCCTCCTCCTCAAATTCATATTACTACTCTAATTTTCATTCTCCTGTTATTCCTTCTCTTCATCACTCTTATCATCCTCCTCTTATTCTTATTCTTCTCATTATTATCATTTCCTCTTCCTCCTCCTCTACTTCCTTTATTCTTATTTTGTTTCTCTTTTTTTGCTCTCTCTTCCTGTATGTCAGTTCAAGTGCCTGCGTGACTGACTGTCTATCTGTCTGTCTGTCTGTGTGTCTGCGTGTCTCAATGTGTGTGTGTATGTCTGTGTGTCTGCTTCCTGCTCCACGCACCACCTCCACTCTCTCCCCCATCAGGCACACATACACGTGACAACAGCCTCCCCCTTCTCCCCTTACCCCACACATCTCTCTCTCTCTCTCTCTCTCTCTCTCTCTCTCTCTCTCTCTCTCTCTCTCTGACTGACGCCTTCCCCTCCTTGTTATCAAAAACGAAACAAACAGATAGTAATGCTCGTCTCTCTCTCTCTCTCTCTCTCTCTCTCTCTCTCTCTCTCTCTCTCTCTCTCTCTCTCTCTCTCTACAGACTACAGACACTCACACGAGGCATATGCGGGCAGGGGAAGAGGGGAGGAGAGGGGAAAGGTGAGGAGGAAAGGGGGAGGGGAGGGAGAGAGGAAGGGACATCACCATTCTTCCATTAAGGTCTGTTGTTAAATCTTTCACATGTCATACCACGTGTCACTCCTTCCTCTCTCTCACTCTCTCTCTCTCTCTCTCTCTCTCTCTCTCTCTCTCTCTCTCTCTCTCTCTCTGTACCTTGACCTAAAACTGCAGTGGGAGTAACTGTCTCAAACGCGGCGATGATTGTGAAAGATAAAGTCTCTCTCTCTCTCTCTCTCTCTCTCTGATTGTGTGTGTGTGTGTGTGTGCAGCCACACACACACACACACACACACACACACACACACACACACACACACACACACACACACACACACACCAGGACATGCACACAATCATACAATCCATCACACTCTGGCACAACGTTTTGTCTCGTATGTCAGAACATAAACAGGAGTGGGCGGCTGATTTGTCTTAAAGGACACACCGCTGAGGGCAAGCTTAGGTCGCGGCGCAGGCAAAGATGTGTCTATACTACTGCAAAGACGTGGAGCTCTCTCTCTCTCTCTCTCTCTCTCTCTCTCTCTCTCTCTTAGAAGTTGGGAATTATGCAGAAATGATATACTGTTCATGGGACAAAATGAATGAATAAATGAATGAAGAAATGGATAAGTGATGAATGATATAAAGTACAATTAATGTGACTCGTAAAATTGATTAGAAAAAGAGAAGATGGAGATGCACGCACTCAGAGAAAGAAGGCAGACTAAAATAAATAAAAAAAAAGACAGGAGAGAAACAATGAGATAACAAGAAAAGAGAAAGATAAGGAAATACATGTAGCAGAAAGGTAGAAGGGAAATAGAACTAAAATTATGGAACTGACAATAACAAGAACAACAATAGCTCCTACTTCTACAACAACTACTACTACTTCTCCTCCTCCTCCTCCTCCTACTACTACTACTACTACTACTACTACTAGTAATACTACTGTTGCTGCTGCTGCTGCTGTTACTGCTACTATAACTCAGAAAATAAATCAGTTAATTCTTTCGGTTCTTTTGCAATTTCTTTTTGAGAGTGGCATTGTAAGCAGACGTCCCCCCACCTTCTCTCTCTCTCTCTCTCTCTCTCTCTCTCTCTCTCTCTCTCTCTCTCTCTCTCGTGACTTCATTCTAGCAGTGGCAGCAAGTTTAGGGAGACTGGCCACCCCTCCTTCCCCTCCCTGCCTTCCACTCACCCATGTAACATAATAGGGATTTGTGGGTAAGTGCGGCTGATTTGCTCCTTTCACCCATTGTCGGTCTTGTTGGGGTGGGTGGTGACCGGCACCGCGCACGAGCCCTATTGTGAGTAAACCTCCAGCGTTGTTCCTCGCACGTCTCGCTCGCTGCTAAGGTGATGTCACGTTTATCTCGGAATGTTTGGGGTAATTTGGCGCGTTTCTGGTGGTGGCTTTTTTGGAGTGGCTGTCTCGTTTATTGTGTTACTTATTCTGTTACTTGCACTCTTATCGTTTGACTCTCCTTTTCTCTTTATATTCTCCTTTTCCCTTTATTTGTATTTCTTTTCTTTTATTCAGCTGTTTTTTATGCATGAGAGGCACTGACCAAGGGGAACAAAGTAGGTTATTCTGTTATTTGCTCTCTTAATGTTTTGATTCTTTCTCTTATGTACGTTTTTTTTTTCTTTTATCTGTTTTTATATCGAAGAGAGGAACTGACCAAGGGGAAAAGTAAGGAAAGAAGGACAATGAGGCGCTAGTCCTGATATAAAAATGACAATAACAAACCAGATACAAGCGACTTAATTAAAACCTCCCTCGTGAGAGAATTCAAGTCAAGTCAAGGAGTATAGAAGAAGGCAGAGAAAGATCCAGAGCTAACCAGAAAATAATAGATGAGTGATTGAGAATACTGGTTAACTCTTGCATTGGGGAGGCGGACTGAATAGAGGTGAGAGAAATTATAGTCTTATTTAGCAAGGTCGCGGCGAAAGGGAGTCATGGAATTAGCAAATCAGAAGACCACTTAGCGTAAAAACAGCGACAGAAAATAGCAAGAGATATAAAATTACGGCAATGAGAGAGAGATGCTGAGATGGTGAATTAGAGGAGAGAAATTTGTAAGTTGAAATGTCGCGTTTACCTTAGAATCTTCAGTAATTTCGTGTTATCTTATATGTAGGAGGGGAAAAACTGGCCAAGGGAAAGAGCTGAAAATAAACCCACTTAGTTGACGGTTCCCATGCAGATCCGAGAGACTTAGCCAGAAGAATGGGATAAATATCTTGAAACCTTTCTCTTAACTCCTTCAGTACTGAGACGCATTTTTATCATGATTTTTTTAGCATGATTAGACGATTTTATTTACGTTAGGAAGGGTCTATGGAGATCAGAAGATTAATGGCCAGTCTTTACATTTTAATCCCTCACATAAGTATCCGAAGCTGTATAAAATCACCAGAGAGCAACGAAAAATACGAAAACGCGTCCTGGTACTGAAGGGGTTAAATGCGTTCAGGTGATGGAGAGATGGAAATACAGCAGTAGATGTGTGTACGTGTGTTCATGAGGTTGCATTTTTTTTTTTTTTTTACTGCATTCCTAACCAATTTAACTCCTGTTCGCCACATCTCTTTTGTCGCGTGTTTCCTTTGTTGCCTCCGTGACTGTCTGCCCCACTTACTGTTACTTGCATACTTAAATTTGACATTTTTTTTGGCACCTCTCCCTTTGATTTGTCACGGTTATTATAGAATTTTCAGGTAACTTCACGTGCATAAAATAGAAACATAATATTACCTAATTTCATGTTGCTAGACAGAATCTATTCCTCTACTAATTTGTTACTTGCACATCTTAACAATCTATAATCTTGTCTCATCTCCCTATCAATTCCGAACTATTCCGAAATGTTTTCTTTTGTTCCACAGCCACCTCTAAAAGACACTGGGCAGGTATTGGAGAGGCCTTGTAATCCCTCCTTTCTTTCTTGTAGGTGCCTATAAAAGGTCCTGTATCGTGGCTTTAGTGACGTTAGTGGTTGAATATCGTAATGAAAGGTTTAAACGTTCTAGTGTCTTATTTTGACTAATTTCATTACGATATAAAGGAAGTTATTGCAGTGAAGTGTGTTTTCATAACTGAACAAGGATTCTGCCACATGATTGGGGGAAACACAAAAGGCAACCTAACTAGTTATCTGGGTGTACTTTGAATATTGTCCTTATCAGAAAAGAATAAGTTTGAAGATATATATATATATATATATATATATATATATATATATATATATATATATATATATATATATATATATATATATCACTAATATGTACGATGGGTTGTGGCCAAGGATAGCAAAACTCAGACCTCTAGCAATATCAAACCTGTGGCACTTTGTGCCATCTATTATTAGTTTAGATTAAAGGGAATGATGAAATATAATACAAGATAAAAGTTTACTGAAGGTGTCGGGCCTTAAAGAAGACTGAGTATAGCGAGGATAAGCTTGATGGCACACTAAGCGGGTCGTGGAGAGAGAGGCGGCACTGATTTAAGAGTGTTACTGCTGGCGTGCTGCATGCTGGGTGCTGGGTGCTGGGTGGCTAATACTTATTACGTGCCACCTCTCCCCCAGTGTGCCAGACACACACCCTTGCTAAATATCAAACTTCATCAACTCACAGGAAGTTCATTGGTCACTTCATCACTGCTCTTTTTTTTTTTTTTTTTTATTTATACCATGTGGGCTTTTCACGGGAATTTATGGACTAAAGGGGATACTATCAGGTAAACTCCAAAAGAAGGCATGCGAGACGGCTAACTGGCAAAACACTAATAAAGACGAAGGAAGGTGCAAAGTTACTGAATGGCATCAAAAGTTATGAATGGATACATGTTGTTTGAAGCTTAATATAAATGTTGACAGAAGCTAGATTTAGATTTTTACCACGGAGATAACAGTGTGGCGGCTACATAAGGCACAGGGTGGGTGGGAGGGAGGGAGGGGACTGCTTGTGTGTCAGTGTCGCCCACACGCCGCGACGTGGTCTGGGACAGCGTAACACTTTGCCTCTAATGTCCGTAACTTGTGTGTGGTTGAGTAGTTGAGTTGGGTGAGGGCGACGCGAGGTTGATGGAGTGAATGCAGAGATTGGCGTGAGGCGCGGCGCCCACCCGATGTCTGCTGCATGCACTCTTGTTCCTAGCATGTTACGTAACACACACACACACACACACACACACACACACACACACACACACACACACACACACACTAGTACTATGGGTCTGGTGTCTGGTGCCCTTCCGGGGAAGCACCAGTGACTATCGCACCACCCCTGTCTGTGCCACACCTGCACGGCTGCGGCTCCACATACTCTCCACAGTCCACACTCCACACAGCCACGACAATGCTCCTCCCTTCCGTGGCAGGATTGACGCGTGGCAGGCGGTACACAAGAGTCTCGGAGAGGCTCCTCCAACGCCTCAAGGAAAATACTGATGCTTGTTAGATCTGATCCCATATAAAACCTCCCCATACGTCAGTATCGGGTTCACTCCTCACAGGTGAGGTGCGACTCTCTGTGTTGCTCGGCCCAGGGTCCTTGCCTTGACCCGAAGGTTGGGGGTTACGGAAAAGTGCAGGTCACGGTCCACCCTCAGGAGGTGGGAGGGAGGACCCGCGCCGCTCAGTGCTTGTTCAGGGAGAAAGTCAGAGGTATTGCAGTGAGTGACGACGAGGGCGAGGCGCTGGGTGTCCTCTCCCCACGCCCCTGAGCTGCTGCCATGTCGCGCCTCAGTGATTGTTGCCGATGCCTGGTGGTGCACGTGAACACAGTGTGAAGGACGCGACACAAACCTCGCGTCAAGGTGAGGTAACATTCCCTGGTGTCTCCTTCATTCCTTTAACTACAAATCTTCTGGAATGTTTCTCGTGTCAAGGATTAACTCTGAGGCAACGCGGTGCTTCAAGCGGCAGGTGTTGGTGCAGCACAACATTTCTCAAGGGGAGGGACCTTCGTGACACGTGCACCAGCGGCACCGCGCCTCACACTCTCAAGACCCTGACCGTTTGCCAAGAGTCCCGTTGTAAGATGCCCATACTCCGACAGAGCCATCAAGCGTGTTTCCCAGGCCGCTGCGGGCGGGAGAGGAGGCTTTGTACTCAAAATGGACGGTGCAGTGACCAGGCGTCGCACAGACACACAACGGTTGCTAACATATGAAATGCGTGGGCTTGAAATCTTATACCCCGTCCACGCTATACCCTGTCTTGCCACCCCTCCGAGAAGCCTCCTGCACCAGCCTCTGCTTTCCCTACCGGCCTTCACAGGACTTTCATCCCTCAGTCTTCGCTAGGGCAGGATTTATCCACGGTCTAGATGTCTAGATCGTGGAAAGATCTCCCGCCTAAGGAGCAGTAAACTCCGCGCCCAATACACAGGCCTGACACTCGGTTTTCATGAAGCAAAAGAAAAACTGAAGAATTGTGGCTTCTTTTATCTGAATCCGAAACATGGGAAGATGTGATGTAAATACAAGCATTCAAGTGTTTGGAAAGCCTATCAGACCTTCGAACACGTGACGAGCCTTAGCAACCCTCAGCAGGACCAAGGAACAACCACATGCACTCGTCCCTGCAGCGTAGAGTGCCCTAAGAAGGCAAGGCATGGGCGGCTGATGGGGTGTTGCTTCATTGACATGCAAGACCCACAGAAGCGACCGGTCCACCATCGCAGGCCAGCATTAGTAGACGCCACTCAACGCATAGCAACAGATAGGAGACGCAACATTATTATTGACACAGACAGACTGACACATACACGTAAACAAAAACATAAACACACCCTTGCAAGTGCACACACACACACACACACACACACACACACACACACACACACACACACACACACACACACACACACACACACACACACACACACACACCGCGTAATGTAGTGGTTAGCTCGCTCGACTCACAATCTATAGGGCCCGGGTTCAAGTCCCGAGAAGCGGCGAGGCAAATGGGCAAGCCTCTTAATGTGTAGCCCCTGTTCACCTAGCAGTAAATAGGTACGGGATGTAACTCGAGGGGTTGTGGCCTCGCTTTCCCGGTGTGTGGAGTGTGTTGTGGTCTCAGTCCTATCCCCATTACGGAGCGCTGAGCTCGCTCCGTAATGGGGAAGACTGGCTGGGTGATCAGCAGTCAACCGTGGTGAATTACACACACCAGCCTTCACTATACACACGCACATCTTTAAGTCTTATTTTTTCAGAAACTTCCATAAAAAGCAAGGTCAAGATGGAAAACTGCCATATACACCCGTCCATCCATCCACACACGCATACACACACACACACACACACACACACACACACACACACACACACACACACACACACACACACACACACACACACACACACACTCCCTGCCTCCCACGCCACTCACTCCACTCTCACATCCTCCTACACACTTGCCAGTCTCCCTCTGCAATCCACAACCTTGCTACCCACTCGCGTCAATCTTTCCCTCAAACTTTCTCTGCACACGAGTCTTGCATTGTCTCCTTCACTCACTCTCTTTACTCCACTGACTGTCCATTAACTCTTACTAACCAAATGCCCCTATTGTTACCTCCTCCTCTTCACCGCATTTTAACCTCATCAGTACTGGGACATTTTTACCATGAGTTTCGGTTATGATTAGACCATTTTATTCACATTAGGAAGGGCTTATGGAGATCAGAAGATTGATG
>NC_059275.1:5584374-5606874 GCF_017591435.1 Portunus trituberculatus
TGATCGAATGGAACCCCAGTGTTTAAAAAGATTCTGTGGCCTTATAAATCTAATCTAATGCCCAATCTCTCTAAGAACCTTGAATCTTATAAACTAGATCTTAATGAACCCCAAATTGTCTGTGAGCCTTGAGGAGCCTTACAATCTTGACCCGATGAAAGCTGTGTTTAAAACTTTGTGTCCTTATAAACTTAATGTAATTCAAGTCCAAGACCTCCACGAACCTTCAGTTACATTAGAAACTCGATCTAATGGAAGCCCAGTATTCAAAATAAGAGTCCTTGAGACAACTGTACATGCGCTCCTCTGGTCACCAAACACGTGCTTCGCCAATGACCACAGCTGGCAGCCACTGGTGGGCGGGGCGAGGCGAGGCTGCTAGGAGTAACCCAGTGAGCATGATAGTCAAGTGATATCAATTGCCTACCGTCAGTCTAGCAGTGTGTCAGTCTGGAGAAGAGTAAGGCTAATCTATCTATTACTTATCTATGAGACTAACTTTTCTACTATTAGCTTATCTATCAAGTTGACTTATTTGCTGTTTACTAATGTATCTACTATTCATCTTGATTTTATGTCAGCCTCTCCATTGCTTTATTTTTCGTATCTTTTCTTTCATTTTTTCTTTTTATTCATGTGTCCTTTTAACTAGCCTTTTTTTTTTTTATCCTACATATGTTCCTTCTTGCGTATCTTCCTTTCCTCTTATTCCTTTCCATTTCTTTCTTCCTTGTTATCTTATCATTTTCCTTCTATGAAGCAAGCCTGTGTGAATCTCTCTATTTGTCAGTCTTCCACCCTCTTCACACACACACACACACACACACACACACACACACACACACACACACACACACACACACACACACGACCAAGGCTGCGTATTCACCACACTAACACCCCAATAGTGCATCTGCCACCCTCACCACCACACCCTCACCACCACACCTACACCGCACCCAGGCACATTGTTGGACATGTTATCATTTTCACCATCATCATCATCACCATCATCACCATCCCCAATTTCTTTATATTTCCTCCTCCTCTCCTATTCGTTCATGAGGCATTTCCTGTCCTGCTCTTCTTCATGTTATTCTTCTTCATTATTCCTCTTACTGGTTCTTGTATATATGATTCACCACCTTCCTCCTCCTCCTCCTCCTCCTTCTGCTCCTCCTCCTTCTCCTCCTCCTCCTCCTGCTCTTTCCACTCTTCTTTGATTCCATTACCTCATCTCCTCTTCTTCTTCCCCTCCTTTCTTTTCTAATCTAGCATATTTCTCTCTTTCACTTCCTTCCTCTTTCTTTCTTCACCCTCTTCTTTTTCTCCTACTCTCACATTTATCACTCTTGCAGCCTCTTCTCTTTTTTTCCTTCTCTCATCTCTTGCCCTCTCTCCTTTACTTTGCTTTTTATCCCTTTTATTTGTCATGCTATTCTCATTTACTCTATTCCTCCCTTTTATCACCTCACACGATTGTCTCCTTCACTCCCTTCTTTGTTCCTTCCTCTTCCCTTCTCTCCTTTCCTACCTCAACCCATTATCTGTTTCTCTCCCGTCCATTTCATTTCCTCCCCTTCTCATCCCTCCTACTACTGCTCCTCCTCCTCCTTTTCCTAATCCCTCCCTTCATTTTACACATCCCTTCTTCACCCCTCTCCCTTTCTCTTCCCCCTCATGGCAGGCATATTTCTCTAACTCCCTCCTTCCCCTTTCTCCTCTTCCTCCCCCTATCCATCCCCTTCCTCTTCCTCATTTCTTCCCCCTCTCCTTCCTTTCAGTCACAAATCTTGCACATACCCCGCTCTCCCCTCTCTCTCATCCCCTACCCTCATACCTTCTCCCTTCCCCCACCCCCTACTACGGAAGTTGCAAAGAATAGCCGTGAGAACAGGTTAGCAGGTCAGGGTCATTCACGCCGTGAGATGACCTTCCCGAAGCAGGAGTCAAAGGTCAAGTGTGGGTGGAGGAACACAAGGAGCACTAGGGAATACAAAGGATGAACAAACTATGATAAATCTGAGGAACTGGAGGAGATTGGAGGGAGCAGAGAGGAGTGAGGAGAAAGGAGGAGGAAATGGAGGGGATGGAGAAGAACGAGGAGAAGGAGGAGGAGAGAGGAAGAGGAGGAGGAGAGAGGAAGAGGAGAAGGAGAAGAAAAAAAAATGAATAAGAAATGCAGATGTTTTCGTTTTTTATTTCTTCGTTTTTTTTTCTTTTTTTAATGTAACCTTCCTTTAAAAAGAGAGAGAGAGAGAGAGAGAGAGAGAGAGAGAGAGAGAGAGAGAGAGAGAGAGAGAGAGAGAGAGAGAGAGAGAGAGAGAGAGTAAACCTGTCTTACTCCTTGACCCCTACACTTTCTTCTTGCATCAAACGACTTACACGTGCAACCACAACCCCGCCCCAATTCTACCCCGCCCTGCCCATGCCCTGCCCCTCCCCAACTCCGCCCTGCCCCTCCCTGCCCCGCCCCAACTCCGCCCAGCCCCACCTCCGCCCTGTCCCGTCCTCTTGCTATCCAACTCCATTCAACTCCACCCAAACAACTCCCCATCCACATCCCCCACTAGATCCCCTACAACCCTGCATCTCCCAATTCTCTCCCATTCATCCCTGCCCTGCTTCTCTCTCTCTCTCTCTCTCTCTCTCTCTCTCTCTCTCTCTCTCTCTCTCTCTCTCTCTGTCTGTCTGTCTGCAGCTTCCCACTTCACTCTGTCCTCGTTCCGTCCTCGCCCTGCACTCGTCCCCCACCCTCTTCCCTCCTTTCCTCCCCCTTCCCCTTCCTCCCTCTCACCCTTCACCGTCACCCAGCTCCGTATCATATCCTGTTTAAGCAATTGTATTTGAATAAAATCACTATGTATCATTCATCTTTCGCCATCATCACCTTCGTCACCATCACCATCACCATTACCATCATTATCAAGTGTGCCTTCGTGTTATCACCATGTACCATCACACCACCATCATTATCATCAGTGTTGTGTGTTTGGGATCAGTCACTTTCACCGTCACCATCACAATCACCATCACCACCATTATCCTCACCATCTGGACGTAAGAGGAAAATAAGGTTATATATAATATCTCTTCTTTTATATTAAATTTCATAAGCTCTTGGATAGAAGTTCATTAGACAGACTGACAGACAGACAGATAGATATGAAAGACAGACAGACACACAGACAGACAGATATGCCAAGACAGATAGACAGACAGACAGACAGACAAAGGTGCATATAAACACACACACACACACACACACACACACTCTTATTATTTACACATACGCTCAAACACACTCATGCATTATTGAAACCACACACACACACACACACACACACACACACACACACACACACACACACACACACACACACAAACAAAACTTTTCCCCCTCCCGTAAAAAATTGGATTGGTCACGCATTCTCTGTTCTGATTGGTCGGTCATTGTGGCAGGTGGCCGGTGATTGGCCCTTCATTGGTGCAGGTGCTCGGTGATTGGCTAAATATTCTGGATGCTTATTGGTCATTTATCTTGGTATGTGTGGATGTGTCTCTGTCCTGATGGTTTTTATTGACTGTCCTTGGGAAGAGGAGGAGGAGGAGGAGGAGGAGGAGACAAGCAGGACGAAGAGTAGATGGAGGAGGAGTAGGAAAAAGATGAAGAAGAGTAGGTGGAGACAAGCAAATCGTAGAGAAGAAGGAGGAGGAGGAAGAGGAAGAAGAAGAGTAGGAGGAGGAGGAGGAACAAAGGCAAAGCAGAAGCAGGAAGAACAGGAGCACAAACAGTAACAGCAACAGCAGGAGGAGGAGGAGGAGGAGCAGGAGGTTCTCAAGTGCATCTTCCTCCTCATCAACTACGATCGTTCTCTCTCTCTCTCTCTCTCTCTCTCTCTCTCTCTCTCTCTCTCTCTCTCTCTCTCTCTCTCTCTCTCTGCGCGCCAGAATGAGAGGTCACCACCGCAGCTTCTGGATTCAGCGGGCCTATACCTGTTTTGTGCCAGGTGAACAGGGCAGAGGGTGGGGTAGGAGATCAGGGGGGTCAGGGAAGCAGGAGGGGGCAGGGGAGCAGGGGTTTAGAGGAGTTGTGGGACAGGTGTTCAGAGGCCGCAGTGTGAAAGGAAAACCAGCTGAGTTAGGTTAGCGTCTCCACCTGGCCAAAGATTCCAGCATAGCGTGTCTTTGCATTGTGAGGAGAGCAAACTTGAGTCTCTCTTTTAACCACTTCAGTACTGGGACATTTTTGCCTTGAGATTTGTGTACGATTAGACCATTTTATTGACATTAGGAAGGGTCTATGGAGGTTAGAAGATTAATGATCACAGTCTTCACTAATTTTATCCCCCACATGAGTTTCTGAGGTTGTATAAAATCACCAAATAGTAAGCAGAATGAATATGGAAACGAGTCATGGTACTGAAGAGGTTAAGATGATAGCGTTGTTGTTGTTTTTGTTACTGTTGTTGTTGTTGTTGCTGATGTTGTTAGCATGAGATGAAGGAGGAGAGCAATAGCCAAGACAACAGCAACAACAACAACAGCAACGACAGAAGCAACAGGACAAACAAAAGCACCACCTGCAGCAGCAACAACAACAACAACAATAAACAAACAAACAATCAATCAATCTACCCAATCATGCGTGTGTGTGTGTGTGTGTGTGTGTGTGTGTGTGTGTGTGTGTGTGTGTGTGTGACGCAGCGCTCAGGTTGTGATAGTGGTGGTGGTGGTGATGGCGAGGCGAGGCAACAGAGGGAAGGTTGGCGTGAGACTGCGAAAAGCTGGTCTGTGTGAGTCTGGGTCTGGGATGCACGAGAGGTCTCATACAGTCCACATAGCAAGGCAAGATAGCGCTGACACACTGCTGTAACCTAACCACACGGACAAAGCTGGGTGTTGATACTGATCCGACAATGCACACTGTAAGCCAGACAATGAGATAACGTGGTGGTGGGGTAGTGAGGTGAGATGATGAGGAGGCAGGATGGCAGGGTGATGGGGTTGGTGGGGTGAGTACAAGACACATTCACGGATCCACTGATAAAACAAACTCGTTTCTCCAGACCAGACTTCATTGCTAGACCACGGAAAATCACACTCAGTAGCGGGTTACCTCAAGGACGGCGGGCTGGCGGGAACACGACCACCACCATCACCTCTCGTCACCACCATTACCACCATCACTGGCAAATATCACGCGATGTGTCTCCAGTCAACACCAACTACTTATGTTTTGTAATCAGCCTGGAGCGCGAATTAGCGGGGTTTCAAGATTTAAATCACGAAATAGGAAGGAATTGGTTCTCAAAATAATGGTAGATGACTGGAATACACCCGGTAATCAGACTCTTAGTGTTGAGTCACATGGTAGCTTCAGAAGGTTAGCTTATGGATAGGTATTCATGTTTTTGTACAGCGGCAGCCACGTGCACACCTGATGCCTTCCCTATGTTCCTCGGATCCATATTCCCAAACATTTCCGCGTCTACTCAACAGTTTTTAAGAGGATCACGTGGAAGTCATCGAGATTTTCAGCTGTGTTTTCAACATTATGGATTCTGAATATTCACTTTGAAAAAATTATCTTGAAATAAAGGTGAATCAACTCTGTGGCCTTGAAATATTTTCCTGGTGTGAGAAGAGAAAGATAAGGCAATCTCAATTCTTGTGAGATATCTAAATCTGAATAACTGCAAGGAATTGTCTCAACAAGAATAGAATTTCATGAAGTAGTGGGTGCAAGTATGAATATTTGCTAGGTCGTGAGTGAAACGTGGACGGAGAAAGAGAGAAATACTTACACAAACATGACATTAATTTAAGTAGACGTAAACAAAGTCAATTGAACAAGAATGAAACCGCAGGAAAATCAGAAGTGCTGGCATAAATGTTTGTTGACATGTTCACAGATAGCGAGTGACGTGTAGGTGTGTGTTGGGGGACGGACCGATACAACATGGCATTAGATTATTGAGCAACAGTAAACGAATCAGCAAGGAATCAAATTACAAAAAATTGTGTGTGTAGGAATTGATATTTGCTGACATGGTAACGAGTAACGAGTGAAGTGTGTGGAAGCAAAGAGAGATACGACTACGACATGGCACTAATTCATTTGAGTGACTGTAAACGAATCAACTAAGGAATAAAACAACAATCGTGGGTGTTGGTATGACTGTTGATGAGGTAACGAGTAGTGAGTGACGTGGAGGCATGAACGGAGACACAGTTCCGTATTCAGAAACGCTTTGCTCTCTCACCACGACTACTTTCCAAGGCCACACGGATGATTAGCGGAGGTTTCAAGAGTGTTGCTCCTTTTAATAATGTAGGAATCTTGTCAATCTGCCTCTAGAACCGTAATAACACCTTTAAAAACTAGCGTAAATTTAGATAAAGCCTTTTGAAGTAATGGAGATGAAGAACAGAAGTGTTTAAGAATACGAACCACAGAGCGATACAACACAACTACAAACAAAAGAACAAGAATAACAAATGTAGGCAATGATAGGTGCTCATGTGAATATTATAAGGTGGAGGCAGAGAGCGACGGCCCACCACCACTCAGAGCCAGAGAGCAGTGTCAGGACGGGCCACCTGCGCAGTTAGGTTGAGGAATGTGAGTGTCGCACCTGATTAGCACCTCGGCCTACCGCTATCAAGACACTTTTTTTTTATTACCCAAGACGCAGACTGGGCCATACCACTGTGCTCCTAACCTAATCCGCACTACAACGCGCCACGGAATTATCTTTTTTTTTGTGTGTGTGTAAAGGAGTCAGGCCAAGAGCTAATAAAAGGGCAGAAAAAGGCCTACTGAAGGATTTAGTGTTAAAAAAAAGGTAAAGCTAAAAGCGTTATCCAGATTAGTTAAGTGTCTTGTAAAAACCTTTCTACCTCTTCACTCCACTATTGTTAACAGGTTTAAGAAGTTATAAGGGTTTTTTAAGACTCCGTGATTTCCGTGATGGTCAGACAAAGGTATCGCATCATTTATAAGGAAAAACATCCATAAGAATAAGGAAGAACACCCATAACAAGCTGCCTAAGGTGGTGTTGGCGTGGCTTGCCCTCGGACCACAACACCACAGGCTACACACCATCATACCACCACCACCACCACCTTGTAACCGCTGTCTTTACCATGCTGATCTCTCCCATACTTCATACCATATATAGAAAAGTAAATAGGCGGACAAATATGCAAATTACACACACACACACACACACACACACACACACACACACACACACACACACACACACACAAATAATGAGCTCTGAGCTCGTGGGTAACACAGCGTCCCACCTCACCCCGTCCTCACACACTTAACTTTTACCGCAAGAATCTTAACGAGGCGCCGCTATAAGGATTGTAATACCGTTGTCCTCAGCCCGACCACGCCTCCCCCCCACCCAACACTTCCCCTCCTTCACCTCACCCCCTGCCTCGCCTCGCCACCACGGGCCGCGAGTGAAGGTGACGAGGTGAAGAGTCCTGCCTCACTCACACGCAGCGATAAGAAGTGGAAAGGTACACGTGGGAAGAGATAGAGTAATAAGTTTAAGAGCTTCAAGAGTAACTAAACTAAACTCCTCTTGTGTCTTTTATGTGTCTGTTTTCTGGGAAATTACATAGATCAGTTGATGACTGTTCGTTTCCCGGCCTTGTGACTTTCGCTTGGCATAACTCCAATAGTTTTACTACCACACGTTCTAAATACTTCAATACACTTATTTTAACTAAACTGATCTTGTGTCTTAGGTGTCTCTTTTCCGGGAACGATATTATGAGCAAGTTTTTTCGTCTTCATTTTTTAGTGTTGGTAGGTTTCTTGATTAGCTATAAAATAAAAAAAAAATATAGTGTTGTTGTGTTCTTAACTGTTTCTTCTAACTCGATTACTGTTAAATAGCTGTTGTGGCATTCATTAGCGTTTTCAAGAGTGTGGGTGAGTGACTAGACTGTTTAACAAAAGTCTCTGCGTAATTAAGATGAGAAATGCACACGACTTCTCATTCTTGTAGTCTTTTAAAAGTTATTACGAGAGTTTGAAGTGATTGAGTATAAAGGACATCATGGTAGATATAAAGTTTCGTTTCCTTTATTCTCCTTGCCTTCTCTCATCCTTTCAAAATAACAGGACTCCCGTTTCTCTCTTCTTCACTATGAATATCCTTCCCCTTTTTTTCTATCAATCCATCTATTAATACATTCTCTTCTCTTTTTCCCTTTTCTTCACTCTTCTTTTCTTTTCCTTCCCTATTCTTCTATTTATTTTTTCTATCTTCTCTTCTTCCCTTTTCTTCACCCTTTCTTTCTTTTCCTTCCCTTTTCTTCTATCAATACATTCTCTTTTCTATTTCCCTTTTTTCACTCTTCCTTTCTTTTCTTTCCCTATGCTTTACTTATTTTTTCTATACTTTCTTCTTCTTCCCTCGCCTTTCCTTCTCCTCCATACAACTCTCCTCTCTTCCCCATCATCTCCCCTCACTCCTCTTCCCAAACACGATAATCTTCTCCCCTCTCCCAATTCAGATGTCCCTCCTTGTCTCCCCTTTCTCTCTTACTACACTCCACTCCCCTCCTTTCCCCTCCAACCCCTCTCCCGTCCACCACTTACCTCCTATTACCTTCCCTCGTTTTCTCTCTCAGTCATCCACCCATCCATCCCTCTATTCACATCCCCTCCACATCCCCTCTATTCTTCCTTCCCCTCATCTCTTCCTCTCCTCACGTCCTGTCTCCGCATGCAGTCATAACAGCTCTCTCTCTCTCTCTCTCTCTCTCTCTCTCTCTCTCTCTCTCTCTCTCTCTCTGAATCATGTTATACACCAAAACATTTATTCTCTTTCGGTTACCACCACCTCCTCCTCCTCCTCCTCCTCCTCCTCCTCCTCCTTTTATCTTCCTCTTCCAATGACTCTTCAGTGCCCTCCATCAGCTGTCATTCCCTTCATTCGCTTGCTCCCTCCCTCCCTCCTCTTACTCTTACCTCTTCTCCTCCTCCTCCTCCTCCTCCTCCTCCTCCTCCTCCTCCTCCCTCCTCCGTCGTCAGTCATGCTGGTGGTGGAGAGACGGAGGCAGGAGAGAGGAAGGAGGGGAGGGAGGGAAGGAGGGAGGAAAGGAGGGAAGGAGGAAAGGAGGGCAGTGGCTCCTCTTCACGCCTTCAATAGCACTTAATGTGACCAAGGACGAAGGAAGGAAGCAAGGAAGGAAGGAAGGAGACATGGCGGAAAGGAGAGAAGGAATGAAAAAAAAACTGAAGGGAGACGAAGAAAAGATGAGACGAAAAAAATAAAAAGGAAGGAAAGAAGGAAAAGGAGAGAATGAATAAATAAGAATTAAGTAGGGAAGAGAAAAAAGAAGGGATGGAAAGACAATAAATGGATGTGAAGGAGGGTAGAAAAGAAAGAAGGAATAAAGGAAGGAACGAATAAGGTAGGAAAGGAAAGAAAATCAAGAAAAGAAAAGGAGAAAAAAACAAAAATGAAGAAAATATAAATAAAATTGAATAAAAGCATAAATAAATAACAAAGAAAAATGTAAAGAAAAGTAAACAGAAAGAAAAACAACAAAGATGAAAGCAAATTAGACAAAAGGAAAAGAAAGAAATGCAATGAAAATTAAAAGCTAAAGAAATTAAGGAATGGATGCATGAAGAGAGAGAGAGAGAGAGAGAGAGAGAGAGAGAGAGAGAGAGAGAGAGAGAGAGAGAGAGAGAGAGAGAGAGAATGAAGGATGATGAAGGGAGGAGGACGAGAGGTGAGGAGGAAGAGGATGTGGGAGGAGAGGGAAGGAGTGGTATGAGGGGAGGAGGACAGATGAAACTACTATTACCACTATTATTACCACGACTACTACTACTACTACTACTATTACTACTACTACTATTATTACTACTACTACTACTACTACTACTACTACTACTACAACTATTGCTACTACTACTGCTACTCCCACTACTACTATTGCTACTACTACTATTACTACTACTGCTACTACTACTACTACTACTACTACTACTACTACTACTACTACTACTGCTACTACTACTACTACTACTACTACTACTACTACTACTACTACTACTACTATCTATCTATCTGTCTGTCTATCTATCTATCTCTATCTGTTCACTATCTACTTATCTATCAACCTATCTTTTCATTCATATAAATCGTACTTCTAAAAAATCTGTCTATCTATCTATCTATCTATCTATCTTTCCGTTTGCTTATCCTACGCATATTTCACAAACAACCTAGAGAGAGAGAGAGAGAGAGAGAGAGAGAGAGAGAGGTGGTAAGAGCTCTTTAAATTGCGCTATCCTCCCCTCCTGTACAGTCAAGAAGGAACATGTACGGTGACTACTAACTCAGGGTAACCTCAATGGACGTCAAACTCACTCACTCGGTCAACCTTCCCTGCTGCTCCCGTATTCCTGCCGTGTTCCAGTGGTGTTGGTGCTTCCCGCCCTGCTTTCTCGCCTGCTCTCAATTTCACAAGTCTTCTCCTCGCCCTCCTCTATTCGTTCTCTAGACTGTCATTCATTATTGTTTTAGAAGTATTGTTTTGGTTGGGTAGTGGCGGTGGTGGTGGTGGTGGTGGTGGTAGTGATGGTGTAATCTTCTCGTTCTTATTAAAGAAATACACGGAGATTAATTGTAAAGGAAAGTCAAGCAGCAGCAGATCTTTAGGTCCTTATGTGGATGTTTTGTAGCTGTTTCTAATTAGATGTAGGGTTCAGATACAATATAGTACAGCTGAAGGCTTCTCTCATCCACCTCTCATTCAAGTTTAGATGAAAAGAGAAGAGAAGATGAAGATGAAGGTGATGAAAAAAAAGGAGGAGAAGGTGAAAGAAAAGACGTAGAAAAAGAAAACAAGAACTTCATGATAAGCATCACCACTGCCACCACCATCACAACAAACACCACCACCAGTACCACCACCACCACCACTACTATCACTGTACCTGAGTAACCTCGTCCAATCTTCACTTCATTGAAATTACCAGTTTGAACTACTGCAGCCCCCCCTACCACCACCACCACTACCACCACCACCACCACCGTTCTATTACCACACTCGACCCGTCAATAAAAAGTTCACCACCACCACCACCAGAGAGAGAGAGAGAGAGAGAGAGAGAGAGAGAAATGAAGGCAAAGTCTTACACTACAAGACAAGACGGAGGAGGAGGAGGAATAAGACGTAGAAGAAGCAGCAGCAGCAGCAGCAGAAGCAGAAGCAGAAGCAAAAGAAGAAGAAGAAGAAGAAGAAGAAGAAGAAGAAGGAAAAGGAAAAGGAAAAGGAAAAGGAAAAGGAGAAGGAGAAGGAGAAGGAGAAGGAGAAGGAGAAGGAGAAGAAGAAGAAGAAGAAAAAGAAGAAGAAACGGAGGAGAAAAAAAAGAAGAAAAAAAGGAAAAAAAAAAAGAAAAGAAGAAGACCACCACCACCACCACCTCTGCTACCACTATCACTACCACCACCACCAACACTACCACCAAAACAACAACAGCGAACAAGAAAAAGATAAGATAAAAAAGGAAATTTGGAAGGACTAGAAGGAGGAAGAGAGACTGGAGGGAGGGAGGGAGGGAGGGACGAAGGGAGGGAGGAAGAGAGGGAAGGAGGGAGAGAGGGAAGGAGGGAGACATGGAGGGAGGGAAGGTAAGAATGGAGGTAACTTTCTAACAGGACCCACTTCTCAGTAGGTACCCATTCCTCCAACTCTCCCTTTCAATACTTCAAACAAACACAGCCTCTCCTCTCCTCTCCCTCTCTCTCTAAGTAAGATATTCAAACGATGTCTAATATTAGCAAGGCGTTTAGGAATGTTGCTCAGTGTGGAGTTACTATTTTCTCCTCCTCCTCCTCCTCCTCCTCCTCCTCCTCCTCCTCCTCCTCCTCCTCCTTGTTCTTCTTATCCTCCTTGTTCTTCATTGTCTTATTCTTCTTGCTATCATCAATTTTTACGTCTACTCCTTCTTTTGCTTCTCTTCCTCCTCCTCCTTCTCCTCCTCCTCCTTCTCCTTCTCCTCCTCCTCGTTCTTTTTATTCTCCTTGTTTTCCATGACTTTCTCCTGCTATCATCAAGTTCTACTACTATTCCTTCTTCTACTTATCTTCCTTTTCCTCCTCCTCCTCCTCCTCCTCCTCCCTTCTTCCATATTCTATCCTTCCAGTTTTCTACTATTCCTGTTTGCTTAAATTTCTTTGTTCCATTTTCTTTGATCTACAGAACTTCCCTTTTCCTCTCTCTCTCTCTCTCTCTCTCTCTCTCTCTCTCTCTCTCTCTCTCTCTCTCTCTCTCTCTCTCTCTTACCACACGAACATAATATTTACTCAAATGACTTTACTTCTCTACAATTTACTCCTCCGTTCTCTTCCTTTCCTCCTTTCCTTTCTTGAAACAGGAGACATTATTTTTTTTTTTATCCAGCTTCGTATTCTTTCAAACCTCGCTTGGCTACTGTTTACCGGCAGCAGTGGAAGTTCAATAACGTGAGAGTCTACATGTTATAAAAAAAAAAAAAAGGAAGAGTTCTTATTAAAATGGAGGGTGACACAATATTACCAGATTCCAGTGTTTGCGATTAAATCTCGTATTCTGAAACGTTTTGCTCTCTCACCTTCACTACTTTCCGAAGATTCTAGTTGAAGATACTCATGCTTTTAAGGATATCTCTATTGGGTGATGGGTTAGCAAGAATTCTAGTTTATTTTAAGGAGAAACTGTCTTGAAAAACCTGGCTAGTTGTCTTCGTGGCCTTGAAAAACTGTCGCGGTGAGAAAGCAAGGCATTTCTGAATAAAACCGCAAGACTCAGTGGAAATGAAACCAGCAGATACGCTTCATTCCCTCACCAAGACTATTTTCAAAGGCCACAGGGATGATGCGTCTGGTTCTCACGGGTATTTTTTCCCCTGATGATGCAGAATCCTTGTTGAACTTTCTCTAGAACCACAAAAACATCCTTGAGAACCAGACTAACTTCCACGGGAGCCTACTGAAAGTGATCGAAGTAAGAGAGTAAAGAGCTGAAGTGTTTAAGATGTAGGCCTGTCTGATCATCCCTGTGACCTTTGAGCTTAGTCCTTATGAAAGCCCACTGTAAGGTCATCAGTGGCAGAACAGCAAGAAGAAACACCAGAAACACAACGGATCATCTGTGTTTTCTTTAAAGTTAGTCCTTACGAGAGACCCAACTGTTTATCAATAGTTTCCAGTGGATTCTAGGAGGAGGAGGAGGAGGAGGAGGAGGAGGAGGAGGAGGAGGAGGAGGAGGAGGAGGAGGAGGAGGAGGAGAAGGAAAAGAAGGAGGAGGAGGAGGAAGAAAAAGAATGAGGAGGAGGAAGAAAAAGAATGAGGAGGAGGAAGAAAATGAGGAGGGAAAGGAGTAAGAGGAAGATTTTGAATTATGTATTTTCTTATGATGGTGAGGAGGAGGAGAAGAAGAAAAAGGAGGAGAAAGAAGAGGAGGAGGAGGAGGAGGAGGAGGAATGATTCTTCTTATGATTAAACGAACACAAACAACAACAGACTCGCATACCCTTGGCAGACTGCTTGATTTCACTTTCCTACACTAATTACCAGTATTATAGAATGGACACAAGGAGCAGCCTGAGGGGAAGGAGGAGGAGGAGCAGGAGGAAGAGGAGGAGGAGGAGGAGGAGGAGGAGGAGGAGGAGGAGGAATCAACACCACACGGATATATCAACCAGAATGAAAACCTCGCGAAGGTGCAGAAAGTAACATGGCGACCTTTCTAAAGGGTAAAGTTCACTGGACCACTTGTACCCTCCTCCTCCTCTTCCTCCTCCTCCTCCTCCTCCTCCTCCTCCTCCCCTCAGGCTGCTGGACGTGGAGGAGAAGGACGAGGGTCAAGGAAGCGCGGGGGAAGGAGCGGGAGGGAGGGGATGATGAGGAGGAAGAGGAAGGAGGGTTAAGATGAGGAGGAATACTAATTAGGTTGAGAATTAGGTGCTTGAGGCAAGGAAGGGTGTTATGCAAGATGTTTTTGGAGGAGGAGGAGGAGGAGGAGGAGGGAATAAGAAAAATGCAAAGATAACTGGAGGAGGTAAAAAGAACAGAAGAGAGAAGGGATATGTAAATAGAAGGATAAAGAGAGGAGGAGGAGGAGGAGGAGGAGGAGGAGGAGGAGGGAATATAACAAAAATGCAAAAGTAACTGGAGAAGAAGAAAGAAAAACAAAAGGAATGAAGGAATATGTAAATAGACAACAGGATAAGGAGAGGAGGAAGAAGAGGAGGAGGAGGAAGTGGAGGAAAAGGAGGGAATATAAGAAAAATACATGACAAACAGGAGAAAGAGAAGAAAGAATAACAGAAAAGAGAAGGAATATTTAAATAGACATAACACAAAAACAGAAGGATAAGAAGCAGCGGGGGAGGAGGCGGAGAAGAAGGAGGAGGGGGAAGAGGAGGAGGAGGAGGAAGAAGGAGGAGTAAGAGAAAGAAGGAGGAGGAGAAGGAAGGGAATATGGACAAAAACAATGATTAAGAAAAAAATAAAGAAGAGGAGGAAACGAGATGTATAAAAATAAGTAGAAACAAAAGAATGACTGTATAATGATGAAAAGGAAAAGAGGAAGAAGAACAGAGTGACGTGATAATTAGACAGAAACAAAAGAAAAAAAAAACATACCAAGACGAGGAAGAGGAATAGGAGATATAAGGGAAAAGAAATGGAATGAAGACAGGAAGGAGCAAAAGACAAAATAAAAGAGGAAGAAAGAAAAAAATGGCAAGTATGAGTAACTACACTATAAGAAATGAAGGAGGTAACGAAAATGAGAAAGAGAAAAGGAAAGAGAAAGAAAAAGGAGAAAGGAAAAGGAAGGGATTAATGAAAAGGAAAGACAATGACAAAGAAGGAGAAAGAATGATCAAGAAGAAGAAAGAGAAAAGGAGAAAACAAAAGAGAAAGAGGAGGAAGGAGAATAAAGAAATAGGAATGAGAAAAAGAAAAAAAGAGATAGAAAAAGAAAAAAAATTAAAACAAGGAGAAAGAGGGAGAAAGAAAATGAGGAAGATGAAAGAACAAAAAGAAAATAAAAGGAAAAAACGAAAAGGAGGAATATGGAAAAAAGTAGAGAAAATACGAGAAAAATGTGAAATAACAAAAAACAAAAGACTGTGAATCAACATAAGCCTATTTAAGAAGGAATCGGACTGCTTTAGAATATTACTCCTGCGCCCGTATTATGAAACATCCTTCCCTCTCACAACGACAATTTTTCAAGGCCACAGAGACAACTAGATGGATTTTTAAGACAGTTGTCTCCTTTTAATAAACTAGAAACCTTACCAATCTATCACCAGCGTCATAAAAATACTCTTAAAAACACGAGTATCTTCAACTGGAGCCTTTGGAAAGCAGTGATGGTGAGAGAGCAAAGCGTTTCAGAATACAGGCCTCGATACGAAAGCAAGATAGAAAAATGAGAAGGTTCCTCCCCACACATCACTTCAGTCCCTCTCTCTTTCAACACACGCACTGGAATAAGACAGGGGAAAAATTGAAGGCCTCCATATATGAGAGGAAAAATAAGAAGGCTGTTATGGAGAATAAGATGTTTTTTTTCTGATAATAAGAAGATAATGATGAAGGAGTACTGAAGGAGTTGAGAATAAAGATATTTTTTTCATGTTTATAAGACAATGGACATGTCATGATGTTGAATTGATAGAATGATGAAACAATGAAGAAATGGTGAAGAAATAATGAAGGAGTAAAGAAAATGTAAGAAGGATTAAAGAAAGAATAAAAAAAAGGGATAAAGAAGGAACCAAGAATGAATAATAAAGTGTATAATGAATGAGGGATGGAAAAATAAAGCAGCTTTCTTTTTCTTACTTTTTTCTTTGCTTTTATACGAAACAGGACAAGAAGAAGCATAAGGACATAAAAGGGCAATAAAGGAGAAAAGTAACAGTAATAAGGAAACAATGAAGAAATAATGAATGAATAAAAAGACAAAAAAAGAAATAATGAAGGAATAGGAAAGACAAAGAAAGAAATAATGAAGAAATAGGAAAGACAAAGACGAAATGATGAGATCCCATACACTTGAATAATTAAGATAGTTATAAAAGAAGAAATAGAGAAAACAACAACAACAACAACAACAACAACAACAAAATAATGGAACATCTTTTTTTTAACGACCAGTAAGAAGAAGAAAACGACAAGACTTTTTTAGTAAGCTGAGCAACTGCCGTGACATTTATCCAGTGCTGCAACTCTTTGATGCATTCACGGGTAACAATTGATGCACTGGCTCCTTTTTTTTTTTTTTTGCACGTGTTATTCTTTCCGATGCTTGTTCCTCCAGGCTAGCGACCTTCACTGACCTTGGCGTGCTGCGGAGAGTGAGACGCCGAGAAGAAAGCTGTGTTCATATTATGCAGATTCACGTAGACTGATTTTACGCTGTTTTTTTCCTTCTTTTCCTTCTGTATAAAGAGGAGGACGCTAGAGATAGATTCAAATGAGGGGGAAAAGACAGTAAACTTTCAGGAAGATGCAGAGAAAGAGAGGAGGACCAGAGAGAAGAACCAGAGAGAAGGTTTGTAATAGACTGAGGTGGTCTGAGCACAAGAGGAAAGGCGAGGAACACGTGAGGAAAAGGATGCTGGATATAAATCTACCCAGTAAAATACAGGAATATCTAGCAGGTTTATAAGTGCTGGGAATGAATACGTGTTTGTAATGGGTGTGAGAGGTGAGGTGAAGAATTCTACACGTGAATTTAACTGGCACGAGAAAGAGTGGAAGATAAAAAAAATTGGAAGACCTGAGGGTTTATGAATGCAGTGGATAAAAAGTGGCTTTTAATGGGTGTGGCTGAGGAAAGTTGATCTGCTGTGGCACCCCTTGACGGAAGCAGCCGAAAAATATGGATGCAAAATAAAAATAAGTAAACAAATAGATAGAATAAAGAGTTAATATACAACCACATCTTTTTTTTGTATTTTCTATTTTCATTTTTTTTTTTTTTCATACTATTTCTGCTTATTGTACATTTCCTCTCATTCTAACAGCCACTGACTCTGCACAGCTTCCCTCCTACTCCTATAATTCCTCCAACACAAAACCCTTCATTCCTCTAACCCTTTTAACTCTTTCAACACCAGACACACTTTCCTAAGGCTCACAAAATAACTTATTACTAATCAGATAAAGTACCAGATGAAGAGTAGATAAGAGGTGATTTTTAATGCCTTCACTATAACAAAAGCATTTCAAACTCTTCAGTACTGGAACTCATTTTTTACCATGAGTTTTGGGTATGATTAGACGATTTTATTTATATTAGGAATGGTCTATAGAGGTCAGAAGATTAATAGCCACAATCTTCACTATTCTAATTCCCTACATAAATTTCTGAAGGTGCATAAAATCGTCAGTTAGTAAGCAGAAAGAATAAGAAAATGCGTCATGGTACTGAAGGGCTTAAAGACAACACCGGAGTGAACGTGATTTAAAGTCGTGGTATTCAAATTTAAACCCCATCGTCTCAATATTCCTTTCCTTACTGGCAGCCGCGATTTAGTGACCATTCATATCGCTGCTTATGATGCACGATTCTTAGCCTTTTGTCAGTACTCAGCCTCATATGACATTCAGCAGTCTATCGGGCTAATTGGTCTAGTTTTAAGTGCAAGGTTACGAGGCGGCTGGCGTCGAGTACTGAACACTGTAGTACCGCGGTGGTGAAAGTAACCAGTCGAGTTGTGACCGTCGCTGTAACCTTGCTGTTTTCTTGTATCCCTCTCACACTGGCAGGGGGTCGGCGGGAGGTATCACACTCACTCACATACTGCACAGGGGCACTCACACACACACGCGCGCACACACACACACACACACACACACACACACACACACACACACACACACACACACACACACACACACACACACACACACACACACACACACACACACACAGCAGTGCCACGAGTTTCACTGTTCGCTGGTGTCTCATTGTATCGGACGCATGTTGGCGCTACTGAGCACACACTGTTTGCATTCCTGAGAGAGAGAGAGAGAGAGAGAGAGAGAGAGAGAGAGAGAGAGAGAGAGAGAGAGAGAGAGAGAGAGAGAGAGAGAGAGAGAGAGAGAGAGAGAGAGATAGGAAAGAAAAGGACATAAGAAGAAGAAAAGGAAAAAGAAAAGAAAAACCAACAGAAGAACAAGAATAAAAAGAAACAAAAACAATATAAAGAATAAAGACAAGGACAGGAACACGACGAAGGAAAAGAAATTAATTATTAACAAAAACATGAAGATCGATAACAAGATCAAAAGGAGGAGGAGGAGGAAGAGGAGGAGGAGGAGGAGGAGGAGGAGGAGGAGGAGGAGGAGGAGGAGGAAGAATAAAAGGAAGAGGAAGTGTCATAATCTCTCCTTTAATTCACCTCTCTCTCTCTCTCTCTCTCTCTCTCTCTCTCTCTCTCTCTCTCTCTCTCTCTCTCTCTCTCTCTCTCTCTGGCGAGCAAGGTCACAATTCTTTCATCACCACACTTTATACAGACCACACGTTGTAACAAAAATGAGACCATAAAAACAGCAATAAGCAAGAGAGAGAGAGAGAGAGAGAGAGAGAGAGAGAGAGAGCAGTGGTACAGAAGTGAGAGTTAACGTAAACCCACTGACATCTTCGGTTCTAATCCCGTTTCACTTTTCTTCCTGCTTGAAACGATGTAAGGAGGATCTGACAGCAGGAGAAAAATGTCACAGTAGGAAAACATTAAAGGTTTATACTTTCACTACTAAAACAACAACTGCTGCTATTACTACAACAACAACGACTACGACTACTACTACTACTACTACTACTACTACTACTACTACTACTACTGCTGCTACGGTTATCATTATAGCTACTACAACTACTGCTACCACTACTACTAATGATAACCATAATAATAATGATAAAAATAATCAACTAGAACTGCTATTACTACAAATATTACTACTACTAATACTGACACTAGGAGAGAGAGAGAGAGAGAGAGAGAGAGAGAGAGAGAGAGAGAGAGAGAGAGAGAGAGAGAGAGAGACGGGAAGGGAAGGTACCATTAACCTGAAACATACATAACAAATGATACAACCTCTCTTATCCGGAATTCTAAAACCTTCTCACGTGAATCACAAACTCATCCACGTTCTTTACAAAATCACCTTCACAAACAACAAGAAATAACGTAAAAATAACAGTAAGAACACCAATTAAATCACGGAAACAAGCAAAGAAAGGAAGTGAAGAAGCAGAGGAGGAGGAGGAGGAGGAGGAGGAGGAGGAGGAGGAGGAGGAGGTGGTGGAGGTAGGGGAATAACAGCGGTACACTCATACGGAGGAAGGTGAACGAGTGGAGAGAGAGAGAGAGAGAGAGAGAGAGAGAGAGAGAGAGAGAGAGAGAGAGAGAGAATAAAGCAAGGTAAATCTTTGGTTATTTCCTCGTTTTCTCCAAGCAAGGTAACGTAAAGAGAATTTAGTTTTTTTCTACATAGCAACTCCTCTCTCTCTCTCTCTCTCTCTCTCTCTCTCTCTCTCTCTCTCTCTCTCTGTCCTTGCCTTCCTTCCTCCTCTCCCACACTCACCTAACCTAACCTAACCATCTTACAGTTTCTTCACATCCTTCAGCCTTCATCCTTCATTTCCTCCCATTACACTAAGCATAACTCTCTGTAATGCTCCTAACTTCACTCACTTCAAGAGTTCTCACAGTTATAATACCTCACTCCTCCTTCACTTCTCTCACTTTTCACCTCGCATCACCTACCCTCTGATTACCACACACATACACACACACACACACACACACACACACACACACTTACTCATTCCATCACGTTCTCTTCCTCATAGTAACGAGGCATGAATATTAATTATCTTTTTTTCACCTCTGTCTTTTTTTTGTCTTTTTTTTTTTTTTTTTGCAGGACAAGCGACAAGAGTTGATCGTCTGCTCTCTTCTCGTTTTCTATTGAAGCCGAGGATGGATAGAAAGTGACTGACTGAATAAACAAATAGTCAATGGAAAAGAGTAAAACGAATGGTTAACTTTATGAATGGACGAATGTATGAATATGTGTGAATGGGTAAATGATTGAGTGAGAGAGAGAGAGAGAGAGAGAGAGAGAGAGAGAGAGAGAGAGAGAGAGAGAGAGAGAGAGAGAGAGAGAGAGAGAGAGAGAGAGAGAGAGAGGGAGAGAGAGAGAGACTAATAAAGAAAAATAAAAAAAAATAACTAACATCAATAAACCAAACAAAATAAACAATAAAAAAAGACAAAAGCACCACTCGTTCACTAACAATAATACCACAACATCATTTAACTTTCTTATCATCACTATTACTATCATCATTTTCTTTCCTTTTCTCTCTGACTAATTAATTCTTTCACTAGTATCATCATCACTACTATTTTTTCTTCCTCTCTGATTAATCAACCCTCTTACTAAGATATGCAACAATTCACGGCGCTAAGACAGAGGTTCAAATCGTACCAAACACATACAGCCGAACCATGCGTGCTTTGGTGTCCGAGGGGTCTCCAAGCGCACGGGTTCGAATCCTGTCCACAGTCCGAGTGTAGGTTGGGCTTCCTCACTCGGGGCAACAGTTTCCTAGCGGGTGGGCTTTGAGATAGGAGGTACCCCAAAAAGTGTGAAAAGACCACATGGTATAAATAAAAAAAAATGAATATATAGAAACAAACACACGAAAGATGATGAAAAAAGAGAAAATTTTCAAACTTTTAAGCAACACAAAGTTTGGAAATTGCTGTGAAATAAGGAAAGATGTCTCGGGATGGTTAGAAATTAAGGAAAAAATCCCACAAATAGCAGTAAAGGCGTTACTTAAAGAAACGATGAGTAAATATTATGGAGCAGACAGATATGCTATGGGAATGAAGAAAAATCAGACTCATTCACGTTCCTCACAAAATTATCTTCTCGAATAACAAAAAAAATAACGTAGAAATAACAGTAAGAACATCGAATGAATAACGGAAACAGGAAATAAAAGGAGGAGGAGGAGGAGGAGGAAGAAGAAAAGGAGAAGGAAGAAAAGGAGAAGGAAGTAGGAGGAAGAAGAAGAAGAGGAGAAGGAGGAGAAAAAGAAGAGAAGAAGGAGGAAGAGAAGGAAGAAGAAGGAGGAGGAGGAGAAGAAAAGAAAAGGAGGAGGAGAAGGAGAAGAAGAAGGAAGAGAAGAAGGAATAAGAAGGAGGAGAAGGAAGAAGAAGAAGGAAGAGAAGAAGGAATAAGAAGGAGGAGAAGGAAGAAAAGAAGAAGAAGAAGAAGAGGAAGGAGGAGAAGGAAGAAGAAGAAGGAAGAGAAGAAGGAATAAGAAGGAGGAGAAGGAAGAAGAAGAAGAAGAAGAAGAGGAAGGAGGAGAAGAAGAAGAAGAAGAAGAAGGAGGAGAAGGAGGAAGAAGAAGGAGGAGAGGGAAGAAAGATGAGGAGGAGGAGGAAGTGCATTAATAGCGGTACATCAATGAGATTAACAAAACACAAATCACTCAACTTACCTTCAGAATATAAGAAAAGTGTCCTGAAACCCGCAGGGGGAAGAGGCGAAGTGCGGGAGACGAAGAGACGTAACGATGATAAAGAGGGAGAGACACACACAGTTAATATTCCCTTAGATTCATCGCTTTAACATTCTCAAGTCAGCAACGCACATACGTACACACACATATACACACACACACACGCACACGCACATGCACAATTCAGCGTAGCCTTCACTTTTCCTTCGTCATAGTGGGAAGTAATGGATCTTTCTGTATTATTTCCTGTATTTCCTCCTCTTTTTTTTTTTCCTTCGTTCGTTTCTTCGCTTGAGTGAAAATGACAATGTACGTATTTCTCTACTCACTCTGCAATTCCTTCGTGCATTTATTTATTATTTCCTTCACATTCTTTTATTTTATTTTTTATGTACGTTTTTGGGGGTTTTGTTTCTCTTGCTCCCTCTCTTTCTCTCTCTTTCTCTTTCTTTCTTTTCTACTGCAAAATTCCTTCCACTTTTTACATTGTTACTTTCCTGTGTTATGGTATTTATAAAAGTGGTGTATTTCGTTAGTTATTTTCTATGCTAATAATATCTTGTGTTCTTTATTATCATCATTTTCAAACATTTACCAACGTTGACATGTTATTTTCCTAAAGCTTTTATATATTTCGTTTCTTTTTTTTTCATTTATCTCTATTCAGTTATTCCATTGTTTTCCAGCATTTTTGAACACACACGATTTCCTTTCACCTTCTCTACCATTCATAAACTCTCACTTTCCTCACAATCAACCGTACTAAGTTATTTCCTCCTTCCTTTCTTCCTTTCCAATGTTATTTTCTATTTTTCCTTTCCGCTGTATCATATCCACATTTCTTCTTTTCCAATGTATATATTTCTTTTCACCTTTCGACTGTCTTAAATAATTTCTTTTTA
>NC_059275.1:5611874-5619374 GCF_017591435.1 Portunus trituberculatus
CGCACTGATGGTGGTGGTGGTGGTGGTGGTGGTCAGGTGGTATGGTGTGGTGTGGCGAGAGACAAGTAAAGCTTAAGGTCGTCAAGTTTCATTCTTTTAACTATGCTGGGTTAGGTTACTGTGTTAGGTCAAGCTTTATTCGTTAGCGCCTTCGTCGGATTAACGCCAGGCAGGTGAGGTTTAGTTAAATAACACTTCAGGTCAAGCTCCATTCGTTAACACCTGCCACAAATAGACACAAGCCAGGTGAGCGCAACATGGAGCAGCAATTTGTGGAGTCCAGTGTATCACCAGCACAAGGCGGCGGCGAGTTCCGAGCCACGTCCTAGGGCTGTATTGCTTCACCCGCGCTGCCAGAAAAACACCAGCTTCATGCGAGCCTTGAGCAGCGGCGACCAGCGAGGGCCTTCACGACACCATCCCCTTCACTGCCTCGGCACAACCTTACGCAGCTCCGCACTCCATTACACAGACCCACGATGCATTTCCATGTTTATTCCACTTTCCTCCACAAGAATGACACGTGTGGGATATTAGATCAAGTTACACCTCATAAATCTTCTCTTCCTCCACAATTACACAATCCATCACAAAAGCAACTGTAGAAAATATTGACTATATCGGACGTTCCACATCAAAGCCCTTCTCCTCCTCCTCCTCCTCAACCTCCCCCCTCCAAAATGCAGTTCTAAATCCATTATTCTTTGTCACAACACCAACAGAAACATGAGACACCGAGTTGTATACGTTCAAGATCTCGCTCTCGCTCTCTCTCTCTCTCTCTCTCTCTCTCTCTCTCTCTCTTCCAGTCACACCTTCAGGTACTCAGATCCAGCCTTGCGTCCTGCCCCGTGTCTGCCACCGAGGGAGGAGAGATCGCCAGATTTCTCAGGTTAGGCGTGTGTGATTTCCCGCTGGTACTGATACAATACTACCTGGGAATGGGACGCGGTAGGAGAGAGTGCGGCGCGACGGAAGGTTCCCCCACTCACCTCACTAACCAAATCCAGACTGGAGGCAAGTTGTTGGGACGCAAGGGACTTCCCCACCACCACCACCACCACCACCACCGCCACCACCACTGCCACCAGTACCACCTCTGCCTTAGCCACTGCCACCGTCTCCACCTCCTCCTCCACTATGAGTCTTTCTATCACCATTACTACTGCTACTAAAGCTTTTGTCATTACTTCTCTTGCCACTGCCTCTGCTGCTGCTTCTGCTACTGCTACTACTATTAATATCACTGTAGCTACTATTGTAACTTTGCTGCTGTTGCTGTTGCTAATCTCCTGCTGCTATCACTGCTTTAGTACTTGGTATGCATCATTGCACCACCAATGGAATATCCCCACACACGCGCACGCACACACATACGCACGCACACACACACACACACACACACACACACACACACACACACACACACACACACACACACACACAATCATACAATCACTGCCATTTTTGCACCATCATGAAGTACAAGATCTATCCATTCCTCCTCCTCCTCCTCCTCCTCCTCCTCCTCCTCCTCCTCCTCCTCCCTTTCCTCCTGTTCATCCTTTTCCTCCTCCTCATCTTCCTCGTCTTTTCATTATTCTTATTCTTGTCTTTTTTCCTTTTCTTCCTCTTTCACTTCTCTTTTCTTCCTCCTACTATTCTTCTTCCTCTTCTCTTACTTCTTCCTCCTCCTCCTTTTCTTCCACCTCCTCCTTTTCTTCCTCCTCCTCCTTGTCTTCTTTTTCCTCCTTCTCTTCTTCCTCCTCTTCTTCTTTTCCTAAAGTCAAACAATTTCCCTTAAATCTCTTCGCGCTAACCTTGGCCTCTTGTTAGGAGGATGTTAACTTTTTTGTTATTTGAGTCCAAACTTCCTCCTCCTCCTCCTCCTCCTTTTCCTCTTCCTCCTCCTCCTCCTCCTCCTTCTCCTCCTCCTCCTCCTCCTCCTTCTCCTCCTCCTCTTTCTCTTCTTCTCCTCCTCACCCTCTACTCCTCTTTTTCTCAACTTTCTTCTCTTATTTTTGTATCTCTATTTTATATTCGTCCTTAAACTCACTCTCTCTCTCTCTCTCTCTCTCTCTCTCTCTCTCTCTCTCTCTCTCTCTCTCTCTCTCTCTCTCTGCCCGTCTATCTATTTGTCTATCTATCTATCTACCTAGCTACCTCTCTATTGATCAACCTATCTTTACTTTTTCTCAATTTATCTACTTATTCATATCTACCTAATTATCTCTCTCTCTCTCTCTCTCTCTCTCTCTCTCTCTCTCTCTCTCATGTATTATGTTTCAAGACACCCTGCTAACCTGTTTGAGAGCCGCTGACCAACACACCTGCGGCCCCTGACAGGTGTGGTCGGGGCCAGATTAGAGGGGGGTTAAGGAAAACTATGATAATAAAAGGTGGTCGGAAAACGTGGTGGGGCAGGAACCTTAAAAATATGGCCAGGGCTACAGGACACGGTGAAAATAGAAAAGAATATGTTCGGATTCTTTTTAGGCACAAACAACCAGAGAGAGAGAGAGGGAGAGGGAGAGAGAGAGAGAGAGAGAGAGAGAGAGAGAGAGAGAGAGAGAGAGAGAGAGAGAGAGAGAGAGAGAGAGAGAGAGAGAGAGAGAGAGAGAGAGAGAGAGAGAGAATCAGATAAGGAACCTTGTCTAGAATCACATAAGGAACCTTGTCTACGCAGTGTGTGTGTGTGTGTGTGTGTGTGTGTGTGTGTGTGTGTGTGTTTGCTCATTGTAACTATCATATCTTTGTGTGTGTGAGTGTGTGTGTGTCATGTGTGTGTCGGGTGGAGCAGCACGCCCCCGCCGCCACTCCTCAAGGCCGCGGGCGTCAGGGTGTCAGGGAGTGCTTGCGTCTCTGTCTGACCGAGCCACCTGACTTCGTTTGGGGCAATGGGACAGATGGAAGGCTGGTTGGCTGGCTGGCTGGTGTACAGACCTTCGAGGCCACCACGCCACGCAATGCACCGCTGCCTCACTCACTCACTGCCTCATTCACTCACTCAATCACTTACTCACTCACTCGCTTGCTTCCTCACTAATACAGTATCTTATTCACTCGTTCATTAGCTTCTTCCCGCAATCACTACCTGACGAACTCGCTCCTAACACTTCCTCATTCACTTTCTCACTCACTCCATCACTCACTTCCTTGATCACTTACTGACTGACTCACTCACTCACTCTATCACTCCCTTTCTTGTACACTTCCTCACTCGCTTCTTCCCTTACTCACTACCTGATTCACTATATCACTGATTGACACACACTCATTCCACACATCAGACATACCCCACTCATTGCACTTAGCCTTGCAGCATTACACACTACAGTTACTTATACGCATATACATAAATGCATAAATACATATATACTCGTATGCAGACACACACACACACTAAAAAGAAAAAAAACATCAATAACAGCAGTAAAGAAGAAAGGGAAGAAGAAAAGAAGAGGAGAAGGAGGAGGAGGAGGGCAGAAATAGATACTCGTAAACCCAGCAAAACACAGCGATGATGATAATACTAATAAAGGCGAAGGGGAAGGAAGGAAACTCAGAGAGGTCGACCTTCACGTAGAGTCCCAAGGCTCGCCCCACACCTGCCTCGCCCACCACACCTGTGTACCCTTCTGCAGGTCACCATCTTGATCTTCCAACACTCTGCGATCGTGAACTGTTGCGTTACCTGTCTGTACCTGTCTGTGCTTCTCAAAGTGTGTATCTTCCATGACATACCATAGAAAATCGTGAAAATATGACTTGGAAACGTTCAAAGTGCCACCAATCACTCCTCAACTTTACACAGAATCTGTATACTACGTCATAATGTTCGACAAGTGACGGGGAATGGCATGGAAATTAGAGCATAGAGTTACGGCGTTGCATCTCTACAGTCTTAAGGAAAGTAGAAAGAGGGTTGCGCCAAAACGCTGCCTCTCTGACGGCGAAACTGGATTGAACGGGATGGAACTTGTAGGAAGACAACCGCTCCCCACAGCAATGACCATACCCACCATAGCTATAACCATCCCGCCATAACAATGACCATCCCGCCACAGCAATGACCACCCCACCACAGCAATGACCACCCCACCACAGCAATAACCACCCCACAACATTGATCACAGCACCACAACAATGACCACAACGCCACAGCAATGACCACCGCGCCACAGCATTGATTACCGCGCCACAGCAATGACCACCCGACCACAACAATTACCACCTCGCCACAGTAATGACCACGGCGCCACAGCAATGACGACACCCCGACAGCAATGACCACCCTACCACAGCAATGACCACTCCGCCACAGCAATGACGACCCCTCCACAGCAATGACCACCCTACCACAGCAATGACCACCCCGCCACAGCACAGCAATGACCACCGCACCACAGCAATGACCACCGCATCACACCATTGACCACCGCACCACAGCAATTAGGGATATCAGACTTCACACACAGGGTAACCCGTTCTAGTAATAATCTAACAGGGATTCTGAACCTTCAATGAGGAAAGATTACCGAAAGAACCCAAGAAGAAGAGGACTTGTTTTTTGAAAGTTGATATATTGAAGAAACTAAAAAGACCGAAGCATACATTTTGGTTGAGAATGTGAAAGAAAAGGAAGGAGATAGAATACAGAACAAGACCAATATGAAGAAACACGTAAGGGAATGGGAGAATGGTGTTTCAAAGGCTGCACTCCACACTAGCAATTCTTCTGAAGGAGTGTTGAGTGTTGAGACGGTTCCCTGCTGAAGAAACGCCAATCGAAACTAGTCGGGAAATAAACTCGCCTCATAACTCCTGTGTCTCTTTTCACCTCCACCTCCTTCTGAACGAGCTTAAGCCTTTCACTGATATATGATACGCCTTTCTTTAATCATGAACCACTCCACGACATTTCTTCCATTTTTCTTGGTCTACAGCCAGTTCCAAGCACTAAACAGACCTGGAATTGTAATATTTATCGAGTCTTTCATTTCAGAGGAATCTAAACCAAGGTAAGTCTCAGAGGCAGCAGTGAATAACTCGGAGCTTCGTTGTGGAGTGAAGCACCAACAGTGGCAGCCCCCATGGGTAGCTATGACTTGGTATCTTCATTCATACAAACAAGGATTCCTTTAAACTAAGGATAATGAACTAATACAGGTGTTAAGAGGTAGTAAATAGTTCCGTATTTTGTTGTGTAGTGTGTAGTGACAGTGAAGCACCAAGAATAACTACAATGAATAACTCTGACATAATATCTTCATTCATAAAATATGAGCACTCCTAAACTTTAGAATGACTTACTATTATTAGTTTCAATGGTAGTAAATAGTGCAGTATTTTAGTGTTTTTGTGTGTACTGACCACCAAGAACAACAACAGAGTATCTATAATATATTATCTTGATGTATACAAACGAACATCCCTTTAAAATTTATTGATAATGAAATAATAAGTCTTAATGGTAGTGGGTAACTCAGTATTTTGTTGTATAATGAACCAAAATGAGCACGGGGATACGATATCTTTACATAAACAAACACTTTTTATCATATTCTTTACACCTAATGGGTAATGAACTAATGCAAGTCACAATAGTAGTGGTTGGATAAATTTTGTTATGTAGTGAATGGCAACAACAACAACAATGTACAGAATATCTATGAATTGACGTCTTGATACAACCAATTCTTCTTAATCATAATCTTAAGGATGATGAATTAATGCATATCACATTACTAGTAGATAGTTTAATGTTTTGTTGTGTACTGGAGGACTAACACTAACAACAACAAAAAAAAGAAAAACATAATCTTAGACATCTCCATTCAAACAAACATGCATTCCTTCACATCACCGTCCAGGCTCTTAAAATATGTTATTGATGTCTTTTTTTTTCCTGCATGTGTGTGTGTGTGTGTGTGTGTGTGTGTGTGTGTGTGTGTGTGTGTGTGTGTGTGTGTGTGTGTGTGTGTGCGCGTTTATTTATCTATCTTTTAATTCATTCATCTCTGTATTTGTGTGTGTTCTCTTTTACTTCTCGCTATTTTCATTTTTGCGTCAAGCCAGAGTACTCATTTCCTGACCATCACTGCCTTACTAACACGAGAAACAACAACAACAACAACAACAACAACAACAACAACAACAACAACAACAACAACAACAACGACATCAACAACAATAAAATAAAAATAAAAATAATAATAACAACAACAACAACAAACGCTGGCCTTTAACTTCAACCTGGTCCAGCGAGTCAGCGCCTCCCAACGCAAAGCTTCTCGCTACAATGGTAACCTGTTATTCCACGCGAGGGACCTGCCAGCCAGCCAGCCAGCCAGCCAGTCAGAAAGCGAGCCAACTCAAGCCTCAGGGCACACACACACACACACACACACACACACTACGGCCTCGCTCGCTAAAAAAAAATTGACCTCTCTCTCTCTCTCTCTCTCTCTCTCTCTCTCTCTCTCTCTCTCTCTCTCTCTCTCTCTCTCGGGAAAAGTGACAGCAGGTGAGGTTAGGTCTGTGATTCGGGACGTAGGGGGTAAATAGTTGTGGAAGGTGGTTGGGAGGAGAAAGAGGGAGAGGATGGTGGTGGTGGTGGTACAGCCCTAGGCCAATGTTGTGAAGTGTTCAGCCTGTCGGAGGAGGAGGAGGAGGAGGAGAATTCTTTTCCACTACTGTTTTCACTGGCATGCTGGGGGAGGAGGAGGAGGAGGAGGAGAAGAAGGAGAAGGAGAAGGAGGAGGAACACAAGGACGAGGACGAGGATGATGATGATGATGATGGTGATCGGAGGGAGAAGAGGAGGAGGAGGAGGAGGAAAAAGAGGATTTTTTTCATTATTCTTTTCAATGGCATGTCGGCATAACAAATGGGGGAGGAGGAGGAGAAGCAGGAGGACGACGAGGAGGAGGAGGAGGAGACTAATATGCTATTCTCCCATTCTTCCTTTCAATGGGATGCTAGAGAAGTAATGAAGGAGGAATAGGAGGAAGAAGAGGAAGAGGAAAAAGAAGAGGAAGAGGATGACGAAGAAAGAAGCTACAGGGAACGGAAGAGGCTCATTTGGAAGCCTTCTAAACCAGCGTCAAGGAATGTGTGTAGATAATACAATAGGATTATTTTAGATAAGATAAGATAAGGTTAGATTAGTTAAGTTAGTTAAGTTAGGGTTAAGTTGCATTAGCTTAAGTTACGTCAAGGGAGACTTAAGTTACCTCAGATTACATTAGATAAGAAGGAAATTAAGTTAAGTTAGGTTGAATTAGGTTACTTTATATCAGATTAGGTTACGTTAGGTTATATTAGGTTGAAAAGGTTAAATTAGCTTAGGTTAGATTACATAAGCTTAAATTTCATTAGGTTAAGTTCGCTGGAATCAGGTTGAAATAAGTTACGTTAGGATAATATTAGGTCAGATTAAGATAGGTTAAGTTGAGATAAGATCATATATGTGGTGTGTGTGTGTGTGTGTGTGTGTGT
>NC_059275.1:5624374-5639576 GCF_017591435.1 Portunus trituberculatus
TTGCAACTTTACAAACGTATGCTCTCTCTCTCTCTCTCTCTCTCTCTCTCTCTCTCTCTCTCTCTCTCTCTCTCTCTCTCTCTCTCGTTTCCTGTAAGGAGGGGGGCTGGGAACCACTTTGTTAGACGATTAGATCATCTTATGGTGAGAGCGTATTGGATAAGACTACTGGGAATTTACGTGTGTGTGTGTGTGTGTGTGTGTGTGTGTGTGTGTGTGTGTGTGTGTGTGTGTGTGTGTGTGTGTGTGTGCTGAATTTCTCCATATTTCTCATAGCTCCTGTAACTTAGATTTTTTTCTTTTTTTGTGTAGTCTATATATTCTCCTAAAACTCAATTCAATACCACTCTCCATAATACTAAATTCAATTACTAGAGATATGGAGACATGACAGCAAACACACACACACACACACACACACACACACACACACACACACACTCAGTCCTACCCGAAGATCGGTCTATGAGCTCTGACCTCGCTCCGTAATGGGGAAGACTGGCTGGGTGACCAGCAGACGACCGTGGTGAATCTCTCACACACACACACACACACACATACACACACACACACACACACACACACACACACACACACACACACACACACACACCAAACTCCAGGAATCGGTGCAGGCGACGCAGGAAGACAACAGGACAGCTAGGAAAAGCCAGGATACCATGAATTTTCACTGTAAATCACGAATCACACCTGCCACCACGGACAAAGCGAGGCGGAAGCGGCGAACACAAACAGACCAGTGAAAATATTACGTAAGTACTGTATCATATGTTCCGCGGCCTTATCTCTTAGTAGTAGTAGTAGTAGTAGTAGTAATAGTAGTAGAAGTAGTAGTAGTAGTAGTAGTAGTAGTAGTAGTAGTAGTAGTAGTAGTAGTAGTAGTAGTAGTAGTAGTAGTAGTAATAGACACTTCATGATATTAGATAAGTCTTTTTTACTACTCTTGGGAAACTTTTACCTTCATTTGACCTTTTTTTCCTCCTTTTTGTTGCCCTTGGTCAGAACTTGTCTTACATATACTAGTAGTAGTAGTAGTAGTAGTAGTAGTAGTAGTAGTAGTAGTAGTAGTAGTAGTAGTAGTAATAGAAGTAATAGAGGGAAAAAGCACCAAAAACAGAGGCTGCAGCAAAAGTTATTGAGGTTATCAAGGGTATTTTCATAATTTCAGTGACAGTTTGACAAGAACTCCACACCAGCTTTAAAGCCACATACGAAGATGGTCACATCCAACACCTTCGTGGATGCAGACAGTTGCTGTGTTGCTTGGAAAGTCAATAAATAGGTATACTCGTAAACTGAACACACGAGAAAATAATTAAATAGATAGAAAAGTGCATGCAATCGTTACCTAAGGTGTACTATATATGAGAGCTAGCACACACACGCGCGCACACACCCACCCACACACACACACACACACACACACACACACACACACACACACACACACACACAAAGGTATAATAATGACAGCTGTATATCAGCCAATCACTTCCGCCGTCATATATCATCCAATACAGTATTTCCCGTGCCAGGTGAAAACAGACACATACACACACACACACACACACGCACGCACCTTATCAGTGAAGATTAAGTGAGGTATCTCCTTGTCATTCTGTCTCCTTTTCTTTCCTTCCTTCTCATTTTTTTTATCTTATCTATCTTTTCCTTTATCTCATCTTTCACCTTCCCTCTCCCTCTTCTATCTAATTCTCTCTTTTCCCTAAATTTTTCTTCCTCTAGTTTTCTCTCTCTCTCTCCTTTTTAATTCTTTTTCTACCATCCTCTCTTCTTTCTCTTCTTTATCCTTTCTCTTCCTCGTGTTCCTCTTTCTCCTCCTTATCGAATTCCTACTTTAAGTCCTTCTTTTCTCTTTTTTTTCTCATTTGTGTCCTTTCTCGTTCATTTCTCCAACTATGCTCTTTTCTCCACCACCACCACCACTACAACTACCTCCAGTTCCTTGCTTTTCCCTCCGGTTCAACCACCTGCCCTGAGGAACGCCCACAGGTTGATGGGGCGGAGGAAGGGGGGGAAGGGAAGGGAGGAGAGTAAGGGAGAAGGGTGGGAAGGGGTGAGGAGAGCAGAACGGAGTGGAGAGCGGGCAGTCAGGAGTAGGGCGAAGGATGAGGGGGCAAGGAAGGAGTGATGGGGTAGGATGCTGGCGGGGTGAAGGGGTGGGGCTGAAAATTGGTCATGATTGGAGGAGGGGGGGGATGATGAAAAGGAGGAGTGTGAGGTGATGGGTGGAGAGAGAGAGAGAGAGAGAGAGAGAGAGAGAGAGAGAGAGAGAAAGGATATGTGAAAGAAAGGAAAGGAAATAGAAGTGGAAGAAAGAAGGAGAGGAAAGGAAATAAAGCCTTGAAAGGAAAAAGGAGGAAAAGGAAGGAAATGGGAAAAGTGGAGGGAAAAGGGAGTGATGATGATGATGATGATTGTATCTTCCATGACTTATAGAAAATCATCACGCAAATAGGAAACAGTCAAACAAAAAGAGAAGAAGAAGAAGAAGAAGAAGAAGAAGAAAACGAAACACAAAGTAGATGAAAATAAAGAAACGCATCGTCACAACTCTCTCTCTCTCTCTCTCTCTCTCTCTCTCTCTCTCTCTCTCTCTCTCCTTCCTCCCTCCCTACTCTCCATCCATCCGTCCCTCCCTCCATCCCTCTCTCTCCCTTCTCCCTTCCTCCTCCCTACTCTCCATCCGTCCGTCCCTCCCTCCGTCCCTCTCTCTCCCTCTATCACTCCCTCTGTCCCTCCCTCCTTTCTTCCTCCCCTCCACTACCCATTGTCCACATAACAAGCCACGTTATCCTTCAGGCAAAGCAAAATTCCCTTCATCCTTCCCTCCCTCATCTTCGTACCCACTCCCACCTCCCCGTAAACTCCCCCTCCCCTCCCACCCACCCACCCTCCCTCACTTCACTACAGCCTTTTGATGCCCCTTTCCTCTCTTCCTCTCTCTCCTTAGTAGTAGTAGTAGTAGTAGTAGTAGTAGTAGTAGTAGTAGTAGGTGGTGGTGGCAGTGGTAGTGGGACAAAAGTAGCAACAGCAATAAATATAGTAGTAGTAGTAGTAGTAGTAGTAGTAGTAGTAGTAGTAGTAGTAGTAGTAGTAAGAGGAAGAAGGAGGAGGAGCTGGAAAATTAGAAGGAAAAGGAATAACTACAACAAACACAACGATTACATTGATAACAACAACGATAACAATAATAACAATAACAACAACAACAACAACAACAACAACAACAACAACGATAATATTGATAACAATGATAAAAATATCAATAACAACCACAAAAATAACAAGAACAAAAGCGATAACATTGATAACAACAACGATAACAGCAATAATAACAACAGCAGCAGCAACAGCAGCATTAATACCACAAGCAGCAATATAACGCTATACTCATAGTTCCCCTGTATAGTAGAGACACAATGACGTTTTATGTAAGAGGGGAAAGCTGACCAAGAGGAAAAGAAAGAATATAAAGAAAAAAGCTCACTTGGAATGCCAGTCCCCGTGCAGGTCCTAGAGAGTTAGGCAAAGAAAAGGGATAAATGTCTTAAAACCACTCTCTTAAATAATGTCAAGTCATAGGATGGAAATACAGAAGCAGGTAGGATGATCAAGTTTGCCAGAGGAAGGTATGAATGGTTGAGAGTACTGGTTAACTCTTCCTTTAGGGAGGTGGACAGAATAGAGTTGTTGACGGCTGATGCAGACAGTGACTCGAGTTCAGAAATACTTTGCTCTTTCGCACCGACAGTGTTTCAAGGCTACAGAGACAATATACCGCGTTCTCTAGAGTGCTTATCCTATCAATGATGTAGAAATGATGTTAATCTGTCACTAGAAACGTAAAAACACCCTTAAAAATCTGTGCAACTTCAACTAGATCGTTTTGAAAATAGTGGAACGTAAGAACATAAAAACACAAGAAAATAAGAAAAGCTGCAAGCCATCAGAGGCCAATAAGTGGCAGTCCCTGTATGAATATAACCCACCTATCATTCCCATTCATATATCTTTCTTATCTCCTGTAAAAGCTCCCTATTGAGTTTACACTAACAACCTGATTACTGAGTCCGTTCCATTCATCTACGACTAAATTTTGATAACCAGTTCCTTCCCTTCTTTTTTATTCAACCTAAAGTTTTCAAGCTTAGACCCATTACTTCAGGTTCTATCCTAGCTAATGATCTTGAAAACTTTGCTTGTTTCCGCTTTTTAATAACCTCTATACCAGCTTCAGAGGAAAATGTTGTTGAACGACTCTTTTAAGAAGGCAAGAAAGGTAGGGAAGGAGGAATGGAAGGCAAGGAGGCAGAGTGGCAGGGAAGGAAGGAAGGAAAGAAGGCGCTAAATAAATATTTCATTAAGTGCATGGAGACATCACCACAATCAGAATATGTAGAGGCAATGGTGATAGTGGTGGTGGTGATATTAGAAGTAATAGTAGTAGTAGTAGTAGTAGTAGTAGTAATAGCAGCAGCAGCAGCAGCAGCAGCAGCAGCAGCAGCAGCAGCAGCAGCAGCAGTAGTAGTAGTAGTAGTAGTAGTAGTAGTAGTAGTAGTAGTAGTAGTAGTGGTTGCAGTAGTAGTAGTAGTAGTAGTAGTAGTAGTAGTAGTAGTAGTAGTAGTAGTAGTAGTAGTAGTAGTAGTAGTAGTGGTGGTTGCAGTAGTAGTGGTAGTAGTAGTAATAGTAGTAGTAGTAGTAGTAGTAGTAGTAGTTAGTTGTAGTAGTAGTAGTAGTAGTAGTAGTAGTAGTAGTAGTAGTTGTTGTTGTTGTTGTTGTTGTTGTTGTTGTAATAGTAGTAGTGGCATTTATGATAACAGTAGCAGTAACAACAGTAACAGGAACAGTATCATTAATAACAGCAGTAATAACACCACCACTGACTGCTTAATGCGACAATAGTGAAAGCAATGTCGTATTTTCCTACTCCATCGAAACTTTGCAGACTAATAGAGGTATTCCAGGTGTTACTTGCATCCTCTATATAACAGGTGGGCAGGCTCCCCTCTCACCACCCCTGTCTCTGATTGTCTACTATTCTGCTCCACCTCTTCCTCTTCATACGCCAGAGTTGTGCAGGAGAGAGTAAGGGAGGCAGAGGAGGAGGAGGAGGAGAAGGAGGAGGAGGAGGAGGAGGAGGAGGAGGAGGAGGAGGAGGAGGAGGAGGAGTAGAAGCAAAAGCAGAAGCAGAAGTAAAAGAAGAAGACGGAGGAGGAGGAGATGGAGGAGGAGATGGACGAGAAGCAAGAGCAGAAGCAGAATTGAAAGAAAAAGATGATGATGATGATTATGAAAATAGAACAGCAGCAGCAGCAGCAACAACAACAGTAACAACAACAACAACAACAACAACAACAACAACAACAACAACAAGAGAAGGAGGAGGAGGAGGAGGAAGAGGAAAAGAATGCAGCTATAAGAAAGACGATGACGATAGTGATAATGATGATGGTGATGACGGTAACGAAAAGAAAAGTATCATTATAAGCAATTAAAGTTGATGGCACTAACCTGTGAGGAGGAAAGAGAAGGCGTCTCTCATGTTGTCTGTCTCACTCTCTCTCTCTCTCTCTCTCTCTCTCTCTCTCTCTCTCTCTCTCTCTCTCTCTCTCTCTCTCTCTCTCTCTCTCTCTCTCTCTCTCTCTCTCTCTCTCTCTCTCTCTCTCTCTCTCTCTCTCTCTCTCTCTCTTATGTCACAGGTAATTTCTCCTTTTAATCTTGCAGTGTCTCTTATCTCTCTTTAACACCTGCATCATTTTTTTCTGTCCCTTTATCAGTTTGACTGATTATCTCTCGTGTATCGTCATCGTTTCACTATTCCTTTCTGCTTGTCTTCCGTTTCACTATCAGAATATCCTGCCTACTGTCTTCGAGTTTGTTTGCTCTCTCTCTCTCTCTCTCTCTCTCTCTCTCTGCAATGACGGTGTTTCTCTATTCTCTCTATGTTTTCTTCTTTCTTCAGTGTTTGCGCCAGCTACTTCTGTCAACAATGGTTTCGTGTCTATCCTTTATCTTTCTTCTCTCTCACTTTTAGCATGCTTCTCTGCCACCATGAACTTCTCTCTCTCTCTCTCTCTCTCTCTCTCTCTCTCTCTCTCTCTCTCTCTCTCTCTCTGTGACTTCAATAAGTGTTTCTCTGCGCGTCTTTCACTCGGCGTGCTCAGGGCCAGCAGGGTGGAGCCACCGGGAGACCACTACTGCTGCAGCTGCTCACTGAGAGAAGCAGCAGCACCCGAGTGTCCATTGGATTAATAACCTAAATCTCCGGACTCGACGCACACACACATACAAACACATACACACACACACACACACACACACCTTCGCCGGGGCACGCAGGGGCTCTTCCTCCTTCTCCTCCCACTGCGGTTCACATTTGTGGCTCCTCGCTCTCGTCCCAGAAATTATATTACGCAACCGTGAATTGCAAGTGAATGGCATGAATTCTTTCCAGTTTTTCTTTTTCCCCGAGCACTGTGTTCTGTGCGGAGGGTCGCCACGCACCTCCTTGCAGCCGTCACCACACACACCAACTGACTGGCTGCAGGTGCTGCCGCCACACTACTGCCACCTCCAGCGCCCTCCGGCCTCGGCTAGCCGCTGCCACCACCAACCACCATCTCGCTCCGCCTCTCAATGAAAGGAAACATTACCTCCTGGTCCTCCAATATGACACACTGAGAAGAGGAAGGTGAGCAGCCAGCTGGGACGATGCGTCACTCACACAATCATCAAACCGAAGTGGGCACCTTGCCTCCCCTTGCTGTGAAAACGAGTTTTTGGAAGGAAGCCAACATACATCAATTTGCCTTCTTGTGACATCAGGCCACTTCTTCTTTATAAATACGCGAGCTTTTGTACTTTCTGCTTGTTTAGCAAACCAGGGTTTAACTCAATATAAACTGATGAAATTATGTATTGAGTGCATGCACATGCCTTGTTTGTCAACATTCATTTGCTCTGCACTTGGCATTTTTCTGTACGTGTTGATGCATTGATGAGATTAATCATAAGCAGGACTGAATAACAATTAATTAGATAACACAAACAGTGGCCCATGCTATGATAAGGATCATCATCATTTACTGTATACAAGTTCTGAGCGAGTAAAGTCATTCAGTTGTGATTATCTCCTCTGCATGGATCTTTGTGCATCTACAAACTAGTCCCAAGCAAATGTAAATGATTTTTTTTATCACCCAGTGAATCTACAAGAACCATTAATGTGGCTTCTTTTCAGTTTTGACATCAAAAGTCTGGTCATACAATATTTAATTAATATTAGTCAGATGCATTATCATGCAGACACCAGCCATGTCATCCCAAACATCAAGATGGCTTCCCTGCAGCAAGCTCAACATTTGACCTTTATTTATAAAAGTATGTGCTAACAACAGAAACACTGAGATATCCTATACTTGCAATGCTGAGAATGGAACCTTTGAAGGATGAACTGGAGTGATGAGATTGTGATTTATCTTCTTATCTACGTAAAAGCATGTAAGTACTATTTCTTCATCATCCTCGTCCAGCTCCTCCTCATCATATCTATCTGTCTGTCTTTTACATTATTTGCCTTATCCTCTATATTAGACTCCTAACCTTTATCCCCTTCTAATCCTCTTCCTCCTAATCTTTTTTTCTTTCTAATATTCCTCGTCTTTCTCATCTTTACCATATCTCTCTATACATTTATCTGTTTACCTATGTACTTTTCAACCTAAATGTCTACGTATTTTTCTTCCTTCTACTAATTTTCGTTTCTATCACCAGAGCAAAAAAAAAAAAAAAAAAAAAAAGCCTGAATTTGATTCGCGGTTCACAACGGTTCAGTTCGGGTTTCGGAAGATTACGACCACAGCCTGCCTTCACGACAAGCTCCACCTCGCCCGCATCGCTCTCTGCCTCTCAGCTACCGACGAGCCATTTCAGGCCTTGCCATACACATAGGTAGTGAGTGTGTGTGTGTGTGTGTGTGTGTGTGTGTGTGTGTGTGTGTGTGTGTGTGTGTGTGTGGTTGATAGTTAAAGAGATGCTTCCACAGCGGAAAATCATAATTCCTTGTATGGTGCCAGATTTCCTTAGATTTTTTAAATTTAAGGTGAAATATCCTTAGAGACTTCCTTGAACACTCGTCATTAACCTAACTGGCTAACCCTCGCCTCGGTTACCTTTCCTATCAATTAGGGAGAACATTTTATTATCATGAAGTGTATTGTTATGTAGCATTATTTTACTTATGTGACGAGTAATGCGAATTGATAGTTAGGACAGTGCTACTACTCGTATGAAAAGACTATCAACTCAGAAATTAGTCTTTATGGCAGAACAAAGCGTTTACGAGACAGTTCCGGCTCTAATAATAGTTTGTGCTCCTTAGGTCGATAATAATCATAATTGCCCTATTTTTACGATTTTTTTTTTTCGACACACACTGATCTAAATTTTACTGAAGCATTTTTTTTTCTTTTCATATCAATATGCGTCTTGTTTTTAGCAATTTACTGATGCCTATTGCACTCGCCATTAATTTTCTGACCTCCATAGATCCTTTCTAATGTCAATAAAATGGTCAAATCACACCAAAAAACTCAAGGTAAAAATGTGTCTCGGTATATTTCCTAATGTACAAGGACTGGCTGGCTTTCTTCAATAAAAGTTTAAAGGAAATCCAGAAGCAGGCAGAGTTCAGGAGTGTACCAGAGAAAGCCAGTCATGTTAATGCAGCCCCTCACCCCATAACATCCAACACACTCTTGCCATCTCTCATCCATAAGCAGGTTATTTGATATGTTGATAGATAGGTAAATGGACAGACAGATAGGTAAACAGGTAGATGGATAAATAAATAAATTCGTAGATAGATAATAAGACAGATGCATATTCCTTTACTTATTATCAATTCACCGTGGTATGTTGTCAGAAATTCTCATATATCAAGAATGAAGGCCATAGAAATACAGAATGAAAGAAATATCATAGTCTGCCTTTCAAATACCTCGCATTTTTCTTTTCTTTTCCCGCGTGATATGAAAACACTCCCAGTAAATCTAGAAGCTGTTTAATATTTTCTTCTTTGAGAAATAACCATAGATAGACACGATAACGAAAAGGAAAATGTCACAATAACCAATAAATCGATATATAAAATTTGTATAGATGTAGTATCTCATTAATAATAATAAATTTAGTAAGTCATCAGACATTTATACTAAGGACACTGTCATCACAGACATACCTACGAGTACGGGTCAACCGGGAGCGCCAGTTGTGTTGGTGGTGGCGGTGGTGATAGTGGTGGTGTGTCTTGTGGTGCCACACACACACACACACACACACACACACTTATATACCCGTGGTGGTGTTTAGTATTAGTCTTTAATCTTGTCAAACACACACATAGACAAACATGCCCAAAAACATACTTTTATATACCCAAAACACTCATAAACACTCAAATAGCACACACACACACACACACACACACACACACACACAAGTGGATATCCCCTGTAATGTTTACCGTTTAGCACCACCAAACATTGAGTGAACCAGAGGTGAAAGCCATCACTGCATTACCACCTTCGCTACAATCCTCCACAGCGCCCTCCGTTCATTTCTGTAAGGTATGTTTAAAGCCATTCACTTATTTTTAGGTTTCTTTTGCATATGAGAATGAAAAAAGTTGGAATTCTATCCAGATGTTGAGAAGGGCGATTAGTAAAACGACCAGTGAAGAGACAAGTTGTCAATATTACCAGCTGTTATTTGTTTCCTTCATTTACCCTAAGCCAAACATGTGTCACAATGCAGCCACTAGTCTAGCATTTCATATCCCATGGTTAATTATTCCTGATATAGCTTTATTTTGTTGTGGTGAGATAATAAAGGCAACATATGGAGCCCGCGCTGCGGCTTTTCTCGTCTCCCGGTCCCCGGATGTTGTCAAAACCACGGCCCCCCACCTTCCCCCTAGCGGCCCTAGGGTTCCAATACTTTTTTCATTTGTTTTATAACATAGTATTACTCTTCCATGATATGCTTTTTGTGGTTGCTGTAAATAATTCGTTGTGTTTGAAGTGTGTTCCACGCCTTTGTTCGGTAAATATGTGGCATTTAGTGGTGTTTTATGAGGTATATAGGTGTCTTTTTAACGATCAAAAATTTCCATTCCTCATTTTTATCATTTTTATTTCAAGCTTTAACCGGGCCTTTATGGTACCAAAGAATCGCCAATGCTCTTTTAAGTGTGAAATTAACCCATTGAGTCAAATATGTAGGCTTTGTAATGGTGTTTATTCCAGTTAAACGTAAGTTTTCTATTTTCTATTTTATTTCTTTACCTTTTTGGTTCACGGTCTAACTCGTTGTAGAATGCCTTAAAAGAAACTTCATACTCTGAAAAGTGTGTTAAAATTCTAACCAAGTGAAAATGGCTTGCCTTTACAAGAGTTTTTAATGAGTTTTGACTTTAATGCTTTTGTTTTACGTAATTAAGTTTCATTCGTTCACTTCTGGTTCTAGCTAACTGTTAGATGCCTGAGAATAGATTTTATATTGTCTAATATTTTTCTAAAGAAACATTAAGTCGAAATGGATGGACGTTATAGGAATTTTATAAGTAAAAAGTTTTTATAATCTATAATATACTTTACTTACACACTTCTTTAGAATTAGTTAAGCAGGAGAGAAATGCAAAGTAAAAGAAGAAAATAAAGGAAAGTAAGAGAGGAATGGAAAAAAAAAACGAGAAAATAAGTGAAGAGAGGAATAAGGAAAGAAAGGAATGAAAAAAGAATAACAAAAACAAAGAAAAGCATGGAAAATGAAGAAAGGAGAGAGAGAGAGAGAGAGAGAGAGAGAGAGAGAGAGAGAGAGAGAGAGAGAGAGACGAGTATAAGGAAAAGGAAGACGACAGGATGAAGAACATATAAAAAATAAAAAGAATGAAAAAAAAGGGGAAAATAAAGGAAAGGGAGAGGAGACGTGGGATACTACTTAAAGTATCAATACAGTCAAAAAGTGTCAGGCATTTTGCCGTGGCTTCGTTTTTTCTATAGGTCATTTTATAAATCATTTACGTAATTTAGACGAGTCACCGCTATTCCCGCGCATTTTGTGACGTCATAGCACGGATGGACTCATCATAGCGTCCCTCCCTCCCAACCGCCCAGTTCGTCAGTCTTTTCCCTAACATCTGGTCATTTCTACGTGTTTTGGTGTGTTTCTAGGTTCTGATGTATAGATAATAATAGTGGAAGGAAGAAAAAAAGGATAAATAAAGGAGGATAAGGAGAGAGAAAGAAGAAAAGGAGGAGGAAGACGAGCACCAGCCAAGCCACTTCCTCAATATTTTGCCTAATATTCAGTGTTTTCTAAGTGTTGTGATATGTTTCTAGGCTCAGACGTGTAGATAGAAGAAAGAAAAAAGAGAAACAATGGAGGAGGAGGAAGAAAGAAGGAGAAAAGGGAGAGGAAGAGGAGGAAGAACCAAACCACAACATTTAAATAAGTCTTCCTTGTAATCGTTCCGTTCTTTATAAAGATTTTGAGGTGTATTTTGGATATTTTAAATCTCATTGATGTTTAATTGATTGATTGATAAATTTATTGTTGTAGCAGTGCATACACCACGAACTGTTGTCCATTTACATATGAATAAACCTATCAAATTACCAGCTTATCTATCTATCTATCTACACACAAGCATGTAGATATCTCCACCAGCACCGCCAACACCCACACCTACCCACCTTCGCCATCATAAACGGCAGTGTGTCAGTTTACACATTACTACTAGTATTTCCATGCCACTATATTGTAGCATCATATCACCTCAGACGCTGGTCAACAAGACGAGACACAGCAAGGAGACCAGACCAGACGAGACCAGACGACACGAGAGAGAGAGAGAGAGAGAGAGAGAGAGAGAGAGAGAGACGAGAAATGACGACACACACACACTCACACACACACACACACACAAAGCTATGGGCGGCGTCAACAGCTCCACACCCACTGCCACCCACATCTGTCCCGCCCATACATGCTCACGCCCAGGCTTCCCCAGTCAGCCCAAACGCCTCCGCAGCCGCCCTCACTATATAATGAAGTGACTCAAGACACACAGATCCACGTGTTCCGGAGAAAACTGACGTCTGGCAGGCGAGAGAGAGAGAGAGAGAGAGAGAGAGAGAGAGAGAGAGAGAGAGAAATGACGACACACACACACACACTCACACGGTAGCTCAGTGGTTAGAGCGCTGGGTTCACAGCCAGAGGCCTGGGTTCCATTCCCCGGCCGGGTGGAGATATTTGGGTGTGTCTCCTTTCACGTGTAGCCCCTGTTCACCTAGCAGTGAGTAGGTACGGGATATAAATCGAGGAGTTGTGACCTTGTTGTCCCGGTGTGTGGTGTGTGCCTGGTCTCAGACCTATCCGAAGATTGGAAATAATGAGCTCTGAGCTCGTTCCGTAGGGTAACGTCTGGCTGTCTCGTCAGAGACTGCAACAGATCAAACAGTGAAACACACACACACACACACAAAGCTAAGGGCGGCGTCAACAGCTCCACACCCACTACCGCCCACATCTGTCCCGCCCATGCACGCTTCCCCAGTCAGCACATACGCCTCCGCAGCCGCCCTCACTATATAATGAAGTGACTCAAGACACAGAGATCCACGTGTTCCGGAAAAAACTGACGTCTGGCAAGCAAGGAGAGAGAGAGAGAGAGAGAGAGAGAGAGAGAGAGTGTTTACTAGAAGTGTCAGGTGGCGGCGTGTAACTGTTACAAAGACTATCTCCATCTTGTGGTGATAGATGCACTATATAAAGCAGAGTTCAGTGTAATTATCTTCCAGCAGTACACCTCGCCATGCCCTCTTGTGTTTCTTGTTAAAGCAGGCACCAATTATAAAGCTATAAAGTGCTTATACATTATTTCAAAAAGTGTTGCGAATCTTGTTATTGTGCCTCACACAGCCACTCACTCACGACCCCTGCTTAAAGCCAAACAACCTCCAACCACCATCGACAAAAGTATGGACACCTTCGCGAGCAGAGTTTGCACACTTCGCTGGGTAAAGGCACATACACACAGCCTACCAGGCACAGTCCGACCGCCCGACAAAGTGTGGACGTGTCATAACACCTACAGTACACAACCACCCTCCCCACGCATTATAACTACCATACGCCTAATTAACTACCTTAACTACCCTCCACCTGCTAACTGTCCATATGTGACTCCAATACACGACACACCTTCCTAGTACAGCCTGTCCACTCCGTCACTGTCCCATCATCGTCCCATCACTGATGATACTGTGGCACCATTAATTAACTACCCTTCACTATCCACTCACTCTCACACATCACATCACCGCTTCAGTGCGTTATTATACAGCTTTCTAATAAATTATTCGCCCCATTACCGTCCCATCACTGTCTCATCACGTTTCTCCCTCCGCTCTATTAATAGACTCACCCTGAGCAGGTGGAGCTGGTGGACTAGGTGGGGCAAGTGGGGCAGTTACCGTGTTCTCAAGTCTCGTGTCTGGTGTTGAAATGGACTTATGGTCACTGGCGGCGGCGGTGGTGGTGGTGGTGGTTGGCACTTGCTAAATGGAAATATTCTACGTCACCAGATCCACCTTGAAAAGTCGCTAAAATATCGCTAAATAATTGTTGTATATACTACAAATGTTCCTAGACGAAGTAAGTGGCTTAACTTACACATAGGCTAATCAGTATAGGGCCCCGTTCACCGTTTATCCCTCCCAGTGACTCAGAGCAAACCTGTCTCGGGAGCCTCGCTCGCCACCCTTTAAATCCGATAGATGTTTAATTGATTGATTGATAAGTTTATTGTTGTAGCAGTGTATACACCATTGAACTGTTCTCCATTTACGTATGAATGAACCTATCAAATTACCAGCTTCTAGTCAATTTTCCGCCCCATTACCGTCCCATCACTGTCTCATCATGTTTCTTCCCTCCACTCTATTAATAGACTCACCCTTTCACTGAGCAGGTGGAGCTGGTGGACTAGGTGGGGCAAGCGGGGCGGTTACCGTGTTCCCAAGTCTCGTGTCTGGTAATGAAATGGAGGTATGGTCACTGGCAGTGGTAGGCAGTTGCCAAATGGAAATATTCTACGTCACCAGATCCACCTTGAAAAGTCGCTAAAAGGTCGCCAAATCATTGTTGTATATGCTACAAATGTTCCTAGACGAAGTAAGTGGCTTGACTTACACATAGGCTAATCAGTATAGGGCCCCGTTGACCGTTTATCCCTCCCAGTGACACAGAGCAAACCTGTCTCGGGAGCCTCGCTCGCCACCCTTTAACCACTCGCCTTTTTAAATCCGATTGATGTTTAATTGATTGATTGATAAGTTTATTGTTATAGCAGTGTATACACCATCGAACTGTTGTCCATTTAAGTATGAAAGAACCTATCAAATTACCAGCTTATCTATCTATCTGTCTACACACAAGCATGTAAATATATCCACCAGCACCGCCAACACCCACACCTGCCCACCTTCGCCATCATGGACGGGAGTGTGTCAGTTTACACATTACTACTAGTATTTCCATGCAACTATATTGTGGCATCATATCACCTCAGACGCTGTGGCGCCATGCAACAAATTGTTGACTAATTTCGCTTCACTTGCAAACCAGATATTATTTTGTGTCTCTTTCAACTGATAGGAAAACAAGTCGATACATTATGCATTTTATTATATCAAGAGATATTGTGTTGCCATTAGAAATATATAGGAGTATCATTCACAAGATATCGTCATATCGGTAGGTATGAAAAATAAATACAAGTAACAAAAACTGCACCACGTTACAAGACATTGGCCAGACACTTAAATTAAGTATTGCATTGAAAGACTCACAAAACATCATTTTGGGAAACACGTAACAATACCTTTGTGCTTCACAACAGAAAACAAAAAAGACACTTTTGTGATCTTTCTTCGAGACACACAACAAGGAACAGGTTGTTGTGATCACTACAGACACAGCCACGTCTACATCACACCTTGCAATACTGTGAGTGAGAAGCACTCCACTACTACTACTACTACTACTACTACTACCCTTAACAACTACTACTTGTACTAATTTACTGTCATGG
>NC_059275.1:5640076-5659484 GCF_017591435.1 Portunus trituberculatus
ATGCCTTCCCAGCAGCTATAGATCAGCGGCAGATGAAGGCAGTGAGTCGTGTGGCAAAAACATCTACACTTCAGTCTCCATTCACCAGTTTTGGATCAATAGTATCTATATTAATTATTTATCACTTGCGTGTCTGTGAATCAAGTCACGGGCACTACCACGTGAACCCCTGGTGTCTTCTTGTAGCTTTCCTAATTTTCTAATGTTTCTATCTTATTATCTAACCATATGTACTATAATTTGATATCTCAGAGTTAGAGGAAAATAACTGTGGCTTATTACGTTTCATCACTTATAGAGTTATAATTTAGTAGTGGCATCTTTCCCTTAAAGGTTTGAATTTAGCAAGCAAACACAATCTTGTAAACCTCCCTTAGTCCTTTAGCGTTGCCAGATTGCCCTCAAAACACAGCTGCGTCACACCTTGCCCTCCTTGTGTCACCATTCCTGTTCTTTTCTCTTCCTAGTCCACAGAGAGAGAGAGAGAGAGAGAGAGAGAGAGAGAGAGAGAGAGAGAGAGAGAGAGAGAGGGGCTCATGTTGAATGACGGGCTGGGTGGAGCTGGCAGTGGGCGTGATGGGCGTATTGTGAGTGTGGTACCGGGCGTGCTGTGGTGATGTGGGATGTGGCAAGTGTAAAGTCAGATTGGAAATAGTGAAAGATATCAAATGCCGAGGGAAAGGCGAGGGAGGAACTTGCAACATTGGCGGCGTCGCGGGGGAGCGGAATTTCGGGAAGAATGACCCGGGCCCCGAGGCGAGTGTTGCAACCCAGGAGCGCGGCGCCTGGGCAGTGGGATTGGTCTGAGTCTGTGGTCACCGCTCCCTCCCTCCCTCCCTCCCTCCCTCACTCTCTCGCTCCCTACCAGCCCGGCCTCTCATCCTCTCACCGCTCACGACGCCTCTTTACAACACAATGCATCTTCCTCCTCCCCCTCACCACCTCCTTGTCTTCCTCCTCCTCTTCCTTTATCATCTCTTGTTCTTCCTTTTCCTTTATCATCTCTTGTTCCTCCTCTTCCTTTATCCTCTCTTGTTCCTATGTTTTCTCTACTAATATATTTTTTCCTCCTCCTCCTCCTCCTCCTCCTCCTCCTCCTCCTCCTCCTCTCTTCTTCCTGTGTATCGGCACTATGATTATAGTTGAAGTGTGATGTATGTGTTTCATTGTGTTCTGTGTGTGTGTGTGTGTGTGTCCCATGTCCTCCTCCTCCTCCTCCTCTTGTGTGTTCCTCCTCCTCCTCATCCTCTGACATCTATTGTTGCTATTATTGTTCTTAGTTCCTAGTTGTAGTAGTAGTAGTAGTAGTAGTAGTAGCAGTAGTAATACAGCTCCAGTAGTAGTAGTAGTAGTCTCTAGTAGTAGTAGTAGTAGTCTTCAGCAGCAGTAGCAGTAGTAGTAGCAGTATAGTAGTAGCAGTAGTAGTAGTAGTTGTAGTAGTAGTAGTAGTAATAGTAGCAGTAGTAGTAATAGTAGTAGATATAGTTGTTAATGAGTTCCTATTTAACTAATCACCATGAAAATCAAATAATAACAACAACGCAAAGAAATTAATGATGCTGAAGACGAACAATGGAAAGGAAAACGAGAAGGAAGAAGATAACCGGGAAGAGACAGACAGGTTAGGAGGAGGTAGGAGGTAGGAGGGAGGAGGAAGGAGGAAGGTGGAAGGTGGAAGGAGGGAGTACAGAAGAAGAAGCGCTAGATATGAGAACCTGTTGGCTTATAATGAGGTTACCTGCTGTAGTGGACGTCTTGTTTTGTGGCTGGTTGCTACTGACGAGAGAGTGTGAGAGTGTAGGAGTGTGGGAGAGTGTGTGCGTGAGAGGAAAGTGATGGGGGGGAGGAGGGATCGGAAGGAGGAATTATGAAACGATAGTGGGAGGAAGGGACGAAGGAGATGAAGAAAAGGAAGGATTTAAAATAGGACTAAGGAAACTAGATATTGAAAATGATTAAGAGGAATAGCAGGAAGACAATGAGGAAGAAGGAGAAAGAGGAGAACGAGATGACATTTAAAAGAGTTATAGGAAGATAGAAGAGGAGTGAGGAAGAATAGGAAGATGATGAGGAAGAAAGAGAAATAAGAAGAGGAATGTAGTGTGAAAGTAATAAAGGGCGAAGAGAAGAAGATGCAGTAAGAGAAAGGAGAAAAGTGAAAAGAAAGGAAGATGAATTTAGCATGAAAATAGTAAGAGGAAGAAAGTAGGAAAAAATAACAAGAAACAATTAAAAAGAAAGTCAAATAGAGAAAGAGGAAAAAAAGAAAATTAACAACTAAATTGATTAAAGCAAATAATAAAGAGGAGAAAGAGAAAAAGGAAAATAATAAAAGAAAGAGGAAGAAAAGAAAGACTATGACTAAGAAAAAATCTACTATAGATGAAAAAAAGGCAAAAAAAGAAAATCAGGAAAAATAAGCAATAGAAGGATCATGAAACGGAGGAGACAGAAGAGAAAGAGGACGAGAAGAAGAGGGAAAACTAAAAATAAAGGAAGTGGAAGAGGAAAAGTAAGATTAAAATAAAATTAAAGAAAGGTGAAGAAGAAAAAGTAGGATTGGAGGAAGAGGAAGGAGGAGGAGGAGGAGGAGGAGGAGGAGGAAGGAGCTGCGACATATATGAGGAAACATTATTAAATTTCTTCACGTTTCTTGGGTCCTTTTCCTGTTTATTTTTAGAGGAGGAGGAGGAGGAGGAGGAGTAGGAGGAGGAGGAGTACAGTCTTCCACCACTTCCACCTCCTCTTCCTCCTCCTCCCCCACTTTCTCCGCGTCATGGTGCTGCTTCGGAAAATTGTGGGGTGGTCACTGTGAAGGCAAGTGGGGGTTAGGTTGGGGAAGGAGGGATTGTGAGGAGAGGGGAGAAGGGAGGGGGGAGCGGTGGTCAGTATTGGGTCATAGCGTCTCGTCTAGAACACCTGAGAGAGAGAGAGAGAGAGAGAGAGAGAGAGAGAGAGAGAGAGAGAGAGAGAGAGAGAGATTAACAATACTGATCTACTTTTCATTAACATAACCGTCTTTTTCTTTCACTCATTCACTCCTCAATCTTTTCACTCAATTCTGTATCTAATTCTCTTCATGAGAGTCTCAACACTCTCGCCACTGCCTGAAGGAGAAGAGGAGGAAAGGTACAAGCTAGAAATCGCATCTGCTGGCTGTGGTATTTTCCTTTCCCCAGAAGAAGGTCAGGAAGCTTTTTACCACATGCGCCGTGCCTGCCTGCCTCTGCTTCTCTCTCTCGCTCGCCCAGTAACACCGTGCGAGGGTTTTTGAGATAAGGCTCTGCTGAACTAACGGATATAACGTACACTAAGCTAATCTATCCTATCATTAACCTAACTTAACCTCGATTTCACAAGAGAGTGGGGAATTTCTTGAGATGTAACTATGCTAAACAAACGAATTTATCTTACCCTAACCTAACCTATCCGAGCGCTAACTTTACTTAATCTCAACTTAGCTTTATAAGAGCATGTGTGGAGTTTCTTGACATTAGATTCTCCTAAGGCAATGAACCTAACCTAATGTAACTCAGCTCTACCTAACTTAATCCTACCCTACCCTAACCTATTCAGAACTTAGCTTAACAAGAGCATGGAGGGTTTCTTGACATGTGACTGTGCTAAGCTAATGAACCTAACCTATCTAATCTTACTTTACCCAACTTAACCCTACCCTAACTTAGCCTAACTTTACCTAACTCACCTAATCTAATCTTCCTTGACGTAACTTGATTTGACTTTACTTAACTAACTAATCTTAATATAACCTAATTTTACCTAACCAATACTCTCTCTCTCTCTCTCTCTCTCTCTCTCTCTCTCTCTCTCTCTCTCTCTCTCTCTCTCTCTCTCTCTCTCTCTCTCTCTCTCTCTCTCTCTCTCTCTCTCTCTCTCTCTCTGTGTTTCGTGTGTGTGTGTGTGTGTGTGTGTGTGTGTGTGTGTGTGTGTGTGTGTGTGTGTGTGTGTGTGTGTGTGTGTGAGAGAGAGAGAGAGAGAGAGAGAGAGAGAGAGACAGACAGACAGACAGACAGACAGACAGACAGACATAGACAGACAGACAGACAGACAGACGAGTGGATGAGTTAGCTTGAGTGAGCGTTAAGACTTATTTCACCACACAATACTTCCTCCTCGTGATTAATACTCTCCGTTTCTCGAGTTTGGACATCCCCATCTATCCCCATTTACCCCCATCCACTCCTCCATCCATTCCCATTTACCCCCATCTACTCCCCATCCATCCCCATTTACCCCCATCCATTCCACTCTTTCCCATCATGTGCCGGAAGTGTATAAGAGGTGGTGGTGATGACAGATGGTGGTGGTGATGATGGTGACGATAGTAGTAGTGGTTGTGGTGGTGGTAATCGTGAAGTGGATTAATTTTTATTTCGTTTTCTGTTTAAATAATAATCTTCATAATGTTTCTTTACCTTTTTCTCTCGACAATTTTAAAAGGAAGAGTTTGTTTACCTATTTTTATTCATTGAACGTGAGGGAAATGTGGTAAAGAGAATGGAGGAGAAAGACCAAAGATAAAAGGAAGTGTGCAACAGTTTAGAAGAAGAATGAAGGGAAAAGATGAAAGGTAAAAGGAAGGGGACAGCTAGTAGAAAGAAGGAAAGAAGAAAAAGGAGAAAATGGAAGGGTGATCAATAAAAGATAAGAAAGAAAAGGAGAAAAAACTAAAAAGTATGGAAAGGATGGTGAAAGTAAAAGATGAAAAAGAAAGAAAAAACAATTGAAGGATGTTGGAAAAGAAGAGGAGGAAGAGGAGGAATAGTGAATGAAATAAGGAATAGTGCAAGAAATACGGAAATGCTTGAAAATGAAAGTAAAGAAAAAATTGAGCAGAAAGTATAGTGGCTCTTTAAATATCCTCCTTTTTTGTCTTGTATTCTTGTTTTCTGTGGTTTTTTTACTTATTTTTTTCTTATAGCTTAATTTATTAGCTCGTTCTTTTCTGGCTGTACTAACTAACGCATTTATTCACTTATTCATTCATTTATTCTTTTTAGTATTTTCCCTTTCTTCTCTTTTCCCTTTCATTTAATATTTTCCTCATTATTGCACTCACTTTACGTATCACTACCAAACAAATTCTAAACAGAGACATAATCGTTGACCGGAACAGCAACACGTACATCAGAAACTAAGACATCAAGTGAAACAAAAATGGAAAAGAAAAACATCCACCAGGAAACTCGGTCGAAAAATTCCCAAGATGGCCCGTGACAATCCATCATGTCCAAGAGACGTGATGCTGCTGCGCTTCCTGGTGAGGGAGAGAGGCGCGGCGTCCCCGGGATGAGAGGGAGAGGGTGAGGGGTGTGTCGGCGGCGCGTGGCGGGGCTGGGTGACGGTGGAGTTGAGTGTTTCACGCCTCATTAGGTGCTCGCCAGATGTGTGGGACGGCGGGACGGTGGGACGGTACCTGTGCGGCCGCTGATGAGTTCCGGGGCGGCGGCTTGACGAGAGAAGACGAGAGAGGAGTGAAGGAAGGAGTTTAACGAAGTATGAAGAAGAAAGAGGTTTCAAGAGCATTGATTTTAGGGAAGTATAGAGGGAAAGAAATGGGAATGTAAAGGAAAAAAATTATCTTAATTTGGTACAGGAGGAAAAGAAGGGAGTTCGAAGGAATGTGGAGTGGTTGGAAGCAGTGATTTCATTGAAGTATAGAAAAGAATGAATGGAAAACATGAAAGAAAAAGGATATATTAGTTTTGTATAAAAGTTAGTAGGAGAAGAGGAGATGAGAAAGAGAAAGAAAACGTAATGTTTTCAAATGTATGAAGAATATGACATAGAAAAAGAGGTGTAGGAAGAAAAAAGAAGTAAAGAAATTAAAGAGATACGAATGCAAGTATGCAAGAAAAGAAAAAAAATGAAGAGAAATGAGAATAATACATATAGTATAGAGGGAAAATAAGGAAAGAGTAGGGGAGGAACTTTGAAGGAGAGACCGTTAGAGAGGAAAGGAAGAAGAATGCGGAAGGGAGGAACGGAATATTATAATGAAGAAAACAACTGAAAGAATGAATAAAAAATGAGAAAGATGATAATAAAAGAGTGTTATGAGACTTGTAGGACAGCGTGGGAGGGGTAGAAGGGGGAGTGAGGAGTGGCAGAGGAGTGGATGATGGGAAGCGGCAGGGAGTGAGAGATGAAGGAGATAGAGAGAGGGAAGGATATATATGGAGGCTTGATGTGTGGAGGGCGTGTTAAGGTGGAGTGAGGCTGGGTGGAGGTGATAGGAGGCTAGTGTGTGTGTGTGTGTGTGTGTGTGTGTGTGTGTGTGTGTGTGTGTGTGTGTGTGTGTGTGTGTGTGTGTGTGTGTGTGTGTGTGTGTGTGTGTGTGTGTGTGTGTGTGTGTGTGTGTGTGTGCATCATACTGTCTGGCTGTTTGGGAGGCAGTAGGGAGAGCAGTGCAATGGTGGTCAACTAAAGGAGAGGAAAGGGAGGAGGAGAGAAATATCTGACCATAACTGACCAGCCCCGAGGCGATTTACTGACGCAACACACACACACACACACACACACACACACACACACACACACACACACACACACACACACACACACACACACACGCACACACGATATTTCTACAATCATAAAACTTCCATGCACGTAAAGTTTAGTAAGCTTCTAAAACAATACTTGAGGCAAACTGCAGAGGAATTGAAATATAAAAGTCAGCCATCAAAGAATTCCATTTTCTCTTAAGGCAATTCATGGGTAATGAAAATGTGACCTCAATGTCCGTAGAGTTGTGTAGTGGGAGTGTTTGGGCAGAGTTTGGTGTGAAGTGTGCTAGAGGACTGTTAATCTTGTTGTTGTTGTTGTTGTTGTTGTTGTTTTCTGTTGTTTCTGGAGGTAGAGATGTACTTTTTCTTGTATTTCTTTATTTTCTCTTTCTTCCTTTTCTTCTTCGTTTCCTTTTCCTTATCCTTTTTCTTTTTCTCCTCCTTCCCCTCCTTCTCCTCCTCTTCCTCTTGCTCCTCCTCCTCTTCCTCCTCCTCCTCCTCCTCTTTCTCCTCATCCTCTTCCTCCTCCTCCTTCTCCTCTTCCTCCTCCTCCTCCTCCTCCTCTTCCTCCTCCTCCTCCTCCTCCTCCTCCTCCTCCTCCTCCTCCTCCTCCTCCTCCTCTTCCTCTTCATCCTCCTCTTCATCCTCCTCTCCTTTTCCTCTTCCTCCTCCTCCTCCGTCTACTCCTTCATCATGATACTCTTTAACTTCATATCTTCATTTCCTTCATTTAAGAGAGAGAGAGAGAGAGAGAGAGAGAGAGAGAGAGAGAGAGAGAGAGAGAGAGAGAGAGAGAAGTGGCATGAATGAGCACTGGCGTCACGTAAACAAGTCTTGCAGTGGAGTGACCAAAACCTTCAGGAAATAATCGCTGGCCTTCAAAAAAATATATGCCTTTGAGAAATAAAAAAGAAATATGCCTATGGGTGGTTTAGGCTTAAGGCAAAATAGAAAAAAAGAAAGAAAACTTGCAAAACTTCTTGCTGACGTCAACTTGTAACACCACCACCACCACTACTACTACCACTACTATTACTACTATCAACACCACCTCCACCACCATTATCATTAGAAGCCTCACCACTTTCACACTCACCACAATCACAGTCACCACAACCTCACCGTGCTAACAACTTGAAGGTGCTTGCAGTAACCAACGCTTCCTTTCTTCATGGCCATTATGTCTTAGGTTCACACACACACACACACACACACACACACACACACACACACACACACACACACACACACACACACACACACTGCTTACTTTACCGTCTCTAATCTTGTTATAACTTTTCGTGGTTCATGTGCTACTGTTTGTGTTGTTGCTGTGTAGTTACTGAGGGTTGAGTTGCTGTGTCTTAGAGCTAGGTATTGTGTTGCATCGTCCTTGTGTTGCCTATGATCACTCTCATATCCTTGTGTTGCTTCGGTGTTTCTAGTATAGGTGTTGTTATGTGGTGTGTTCCAGGTTTTCGAATTAAGTAAAAAAAAAATCTCGGTTTCTTCTGGTGTTCTATTATTTTACGTTTTTACTTTTTGTTGTGTGTATTTTATTAAATTTTCATTGATTTGTCTTTATTTTTTATCAAGTCGTATTTAGTTTACTTTTTTATTTTCTTATTTCTTTTTTTTTCATCGTATTTTTATTCTTATTTCCTTTTTGGGTCACCGTTGCTAATTTCATCCATTTTGGTGGATTGCTTCCGTGTGCTGGCGGCAGGTCATATTTCTCAATTGTTTTGTTTATAACCCCTTCGGTACCATGACGCGTTTTTATATTAATTCTGCTTACTATTTGGGAATTTTACACAGTTTCAGGACTCATCTGGGGATTAGAATAATTAAGATTCTGGCCATTAATCCCGCTGTGTCGCTTCTCAATACTGACGGTTCTCCTATCCTGTTGCAGGTGGTGGCGTGGCTCCTGGGCCGCGGGGAGCAGACACTGGCGCACCATCAGACCCTCGCAGACACACTCACGGGCATCACCAGGCAGCAGACGGACTTCCTCAGGTTCTACTCCGTGGCCACGGTGAGTGTGCGCCTTACCTTGTGTCTCCTTGCCTGGTGGTGGTTTAGGCGTGGAAAGTTTAATTTGTGTTTGCTGGGTGTTCTTTAGGTGTAGCTGCATTTTCCATTTTTTTTTTTTCAGCGTTTCGAATCGTTTCCATGTCTTTTTCTTTTCATTTCCCCTTTCGTCCTGTTACTACTATTGTATTTTGTTTAGTTTACGTTGAAACTTCGTTAGTATGAAGAAAACGGATTGTATGAGTCAAAGGAGAAAACGTACTGTTTTAGGAGTAACTCAAACATTCAGTTATATGTTTTAATGGTGCTTCTTGCGGGTTGAGTGTTTACATGTATACCTTTGTGTTACTGCTGAGGTGATGGCATGGCTTGAGATCTCCCACAGCCTTGTCTCCCTCTTTCTTGTAGACTGATGAACTCTCCCAGAATTACAAAGGCCGGAGCTTTAGCTTTGTACACACTTACAGAAAATGTTCTTGTATCATCAGTTAAATTTCTCTTTCTTCTTTCTTTGTATTTATGATACTTTACTGGCGAAAACGATAATATAAAAAAACCCACGCTGTCTATAAATAACTCGTTCGAGAAATAAAAGTGAGAAACTAATTCATAAATAAAATTGTAGATAGTTAGAATACATAGTTATATTTGCGTTTTGCGGATAGATCAACAGAAGATCAGTTACCTTCGTGGATAAGGATGTTCGGTGGCTACATGTATTTATAGGGCTAAGTGTCTGTCTCTCAGTATATCTCTGTATATATTGCACAGGAATCTCCACGTGTAGACTAAGTCTTGATAACCTGCTACAGCTTCCTTCACTGTCTCACACCAACAAGAAGTATTTATATATCTATGCATATATTTCACACGTATAGACTTAAAAACCTGTTCCTTCAATGTTCTACACCAACAATGAATCAAAGCCACACTCGTCAAAACAAACCAAGACGCATAAATCAGTCAGCCACATCACGGAAGCATTTATTGTCGTATCCCCCTGTCATCATCATTGTGTTTTTACTTATTTTCTCTTTTCCTCAATTACTTGTTTGAATGTGTTTCCGGGAGGCGGGGACTGCTGTGCTGGGGAGGGAGGCGGCAATGAGTCACGGCGCCATGGGATTGTCGTGTTAGGAGCGTGTTATGAGAGGAGTGGGAGAGGAGAGAGATGGGGGGAATGTAGGAATGAGAGGGCTGGCCGTGGGTAAGAGAAAACGGGTGAAGAACGAAGGGTAACTATAGGTAAAGAGATACTGTTCCTCTTCCTTATGTTCTCCTCCTCCTCCTCCTCCTCCTCCTCCTCCTCCTCCTCCTCCTCCTCCTCCTCCTCCTCCTCTTGATTGCTTCCTTTACTGTGAGCAATCAGTTTCGGTTCCTCGCCTCTTCTCCTTTTCATCCAGGTCTCTCTTCCTCTTCCTCTCTCCTTTCTTTTTCCTCCTCCTCCTCCAACGCCTCCTCCTCCCCTCCACCTCCACCTCCACCTCCTCCTCCCCCTTCACCTCCACCTCCACCTCCACCTCCTCCTCCTCCTCCTCCTCCTCCTCCTCCTCCTCCTCCTCCTCTTTCTCCTCCTCCTCCCACTCCGGCAGGAAAGGAAACACGCTTAAAAACTTGACGGAGGAGTGACGCATTTAACTTGTATTAAAGCAAGGCGTGAAAAAGCCACCTTGAGTCTTGTCTGTGATGGGGAGGAAGAGAGGGACATGGAGGAGGAGAAGAAGAAGGAGGAGGAGTTGGAGGAAGAGGTTGGGAGGAAAATAGAAAGGGAAGCAATAAGGAAGAATAAAAAAGGAAGATAGATACAATTGAAAGTGGAGGGAATACTTTTATTGATGAACACACACACACACACACACACACACACACACACACACACACACACACACACACACACAAAAGAGAAAGGATGCGAAAGTGAATAAAACCACAGTAACATACAAAAAGAATAATGAGATATAGAAATTCCAAACAAGAGACAACAACACGAATAATAAATGGAAACCAGAGAAAAAAAAAAGGTAAAAGATGTACATTATAGATAATCCGGACAAATCAGATAGAAAACGAACCAGACACGTCAATGAGTAAAGAAAACGGGAAGAAAGCACGAAGAAAACGGACTCCTGGAAATTGGACGTTTTAACAGAACATATTAATGAAGACAAGTTGGTGAGAATAACCTGGATAACGATGCAAGAGCGGGCGGGGTGTACTGTGTGGTAAAAATAACCTCTTTAATGATGCTTCTCTGCGGGAAAATAGCCACTAAGATCGTGTAGCAGGAATATCTAATGGTCTTGTTATGCTTGAATAGAACAATTAATGAAAGCAAGTTGGTGAGAATAACCTGGATAACGATACAAGAGCGGGCGAGGTGTACTGTGTGGTAAAAATAACGTCTTTAATGATTCTTCTCTGCGGTGAAAATAACCACTAAGATCGTGTAGCAGGAATATTTAATGGTCTTGTTGTTGATAATGATGTTTGTGCTTTCGAGAGGGAATTGGTGATGCAGGGAAGAAAGTAATGTGGTTTGCTTTGTGGACGTGGGCTGATTTATATGCATTTGTTGATTTTATTATCGTTTGTTGTATGCTGTTATTCGGTGCATTGTATTGGGTGTGATTATTATTCTCTATTTGGAAGGGTTTTTTTTTTTTTACTATTTATTTACATTCATTATCTGTTATTCACTTTCTTCGGTTCATTCTACACTATTTGTTCGTTCTGTGAAAACTTTATCGAATGCTTCTTTTGTATTGGAATTGAATTCGTTTTTGTCCCTCGTGATGTGTATCGCATATCAATTCTTAGGTTCAGATAGCTTTTCTTGTAAGGCATTCAGTTTGTAATGGGATTTTTCTCCTTTCTCTTTACGAGCCTTTTTTTTTCAGTTTCCTCATATTTTACTCTTTTATTATTTTGCTCGCTTTCTTATCTGTTTATGTATTTTCCTATTCATCTTTTCGTAATTCTTATCATCTCCAAACATCCTCTACTCTTCTACAAATCTGTAACTATTCTTCCTCTTTTCTAACGCATTTAACTCGTTTTCTTATCTGTTTATGTGGTTTCCTATTCATCTTTTTGTAATTCTTATTTTTCCCAAACAACATCTACTCTTCTACAAACTTCTAACTATTCCTCCTCATTCCTAACGCCATAGACCACCCATAATTCCTAGGAAGCTTATCACTTAACGTCTAACTCTTCCTCTGAACTCTTAACTCGTACCTTTCACAACCCTATAGCTCCTGCCAACCTTTCCCTCACTTTCCACGAAGCATTAGCCTCCCACAGCGGCGCCAGACTCGTACTAACCCCACTCTATATTCCCATACATGCCTATTTGTAAACCCTTAATTTATCTAGGCCTCTCATGCCATTCACAAGCCTCTATTTACATTTCTAAGGCTCGATTACCATTTTGTAACCATCAGTAACCTTCCGTAATCACACCTTTCTCCACCTGACCTCTTACTGCCTTGCAATTTTCACGCGCTATTTGTTGGTAATGTTTCAAGTTCCACTGAATTACTGCTCCAGGTGGGAAAGTTAGTGAGAGTCCATGGAACGCTTAAGGAAGGTTACGTAGGCGGACCAAACGTGATTATTGCCTATTGATACTACCTTGTGCCTATTAGCGTCACAATCGACGTTAAACTTTTCTCATGGCTTCAGTAAAAATTTTAGAAACTCGGTATTTTCTATTTTTTTTCTTTGCGTCTCCTACAGTTATAGATAGACTGAAAGTAATTATTTTAAAGTCACTACTGTTTAGCGTCTGTAAACAATTTTAGAAACTCGTTATTTATTTATTCATTTGTTTTTCGTTTTTTGTTGCGTCTCTTCCTGTTATAGATAGACTGAACGTGATTGTTATAAAGTCACCACTGTTTAGCGTCACAATTGGCGTAAAACTTTTCTCTCAGCGTCTTAAAGCTTTTATAAACACATTTTCTTTTCATCGTATCGTCTCTTTTTCAGTATTACAATTAACCCCTTCAGTACTGGGACACATTTTTACCTTAAGATTTGTGTACGATTAGACCATTTTGTTGTCATTAGAAAGGTTGTATAAAGGTCAGAAGATTAATGGCCACAATCTTCACTATTCTAATCCCCCCACAAAAGTTCCTGAAGCTGTATAAAATCACCAAATAGTAAGCAGAGTGAATACGGAAACGCGTCATGGTACAGAACTGGTAAACGGTAAACTCTTCTCTTGATGGGATTATTGAAAGTTAACTCTACCTTGGTTCGTTTTTACATCATAGTTGGCGCCAAGGTTTTCTTTTGATGTTTATTAGTTCGATAGAAAACTCATATTTTATTTATTGATTATTTTCATTTATTTCCAGTGGCGTAGACAAACTAACCGTGAAAACTGACACTTATATATATTTTTACCACCACCATTGACGTCAAACTTTTCTCTGGATGCTATAAACTTTTAGAAATTTCTTTGTTTTGGTCGCATCTCCTGCCGGCTTTGTGGGTCTGGGAACTGTGTCTGTGGCTCATATTCCAAAACACTTTCTTCACTCATTAGCACTACTCACAAAGGTCAAGTATCGGGTTCTCACGGGTGTTTTGTTTTCCGCCACTGAAGATGCTGAGTCAGTCCTTTTCAAACTACTTGTACTAATATCATGAAACCACCTTTGAAAACACCAATAACTTCCACTGAGGCTTATTGGTGGTTGTGGAGACGAGGCGCTGAAATGTTTGTGAATTAGGATTTGAGTGTCTTCTATTTTTTTAGTGTGAATTTCCGCAGTAAGTGAGGTGAATAAGATAAGAGGGTCTTTTTGTGGAGATGAGGCACTGAAATATTAGTGAATGAGAATTTGAGTGTCTTGTATTTATAAGTGTGGATTTCTTCAACAGGTGAGGTGAATAAGATAAGAGAGCCTTTAATAAATAACAAATCTCTCTCTCCTTACCAGTTTGCAAATGTAGCTTCAGTAAGAAAGGAAGATGGGTTTAAATGGACATCAAACCTTTCTTTCTTAACTAGACTGAAGTTTTGTAATATTTGCTCAATAAAAAGAAGGAATTTCAATTAGCAACAAACCATTCTTTTTTTTTTTTCTTGACATTGAATTTGTATCGTCTGTTGAACTAGTAAGAAAGGAAGAGGGAGATTTAAAGAGCAACAAACCTCTCTCTCATAACTAACCTGCTTCTCTTAACTGTACTACATACTTGACACTAGAAAGAGAAACAGTTATGGAAGAAAACGTAAAATTTGTGGTGGATGTTTTGGAGGTAAAGGATGAATTATTTGTGTTGGTAGTAAAGGATGAGAGAGAGAGAGAGAGAGAGAGAGAGAGAGAGAGAGGAGAGGGAGAGGGATAGTTTCCGGTCCCACACTCACCCGGAACCGAGATCTCCGTCGCCTTGTTTTTGTTTAGGACGAGGAGTGTATCTCTCTCTCTCTCTCTCTCTCTCTCTCTCTCTCTCTCTCTCTCTCTCTCTCTCTCATTCTTTCATCACTGTCCTTGCCTCCTCCTCCTCCTCCTCCTCCTCCTCCTCCTCCTCCTCCTCCTCCTCCTCCTCCTCCTCCTCCTCCTCCAATACCAGAAGACACAAAGGAAAAATAGAAACAGGACATAATTTTAAGTCTTCACATTTTATTTTCTCTCTCCATTTTCTTTATTCTCTTCATTCATTTTCTCTCTCTCCCATCCTTTACTCCCCTCCAATCTCTCTCTCTCTCTCTCTCTCTCTCTCTCTCTCTCTCTCTCTCTCTCTCTCTCTCTCTCTCTCTCTCTCTCTCTCTCTCTCTCTCTCTCTCTCTCTGTCTTTCATCAGGTTCAGAACAAATAAAATGATAATTGTTGCCATGACCACACAATTTATTTATTCATTGGTTGATAAAACAGTTTATTTTTATTGTTTTTTGTACAAGAATTCATTAATGTTACTAGTGGATGAATGATATTATTGATACAAATTATTATATTATTATTACTACTGCTACTGCTACTACTACTGCTACTACTGCTACTACTGCTACTGCTACTATTACTTCTGCACTGCTACTACTACTGCTACTACTACTGCTACTATAACAATTACTTCTACTACTACTACTACTACTACTACTACTACTACTACTACTACTACTACTACTACTACTACTACTACTACTACTACTACTACTACTACTTACACAACGAATATATATATATATATATATATATATATATTCTACGAAAATTTGTTTGAGATGAAAATGGATATGAATTGTAAAATTTCGAGAAATTGATATGAACCGTAAATAAATGCAGATATGATGGGTACTTTTGCGGTGGCGGTGGTGATAGTGTTGGTGGTGCTTGGGGGTAATACACTAACAGTTACAGTGGCAGTTGCAGTGGTAAGTCTACTCACGGTAATGACACTGATAGCTGAAGAAGCACAAGAAAAAGAGAAAATGGGAGAGGAGAGAAAAGCATTATGAAAGAGAGACAGATGTTGAGTACACAGAGGCACACAAGAGAGGAACGTGAGGAGAGGAGAGCTGGGAAGGAAATAGCGAAGTAAGAAAGAGGGAGGGAGGGAGGGAGGGAGGGAGGGAAGAACAGAGGCTGAAAAGGGAGAAGTGCATGTGTGTGTGTGTGTGTGTGTGTGTGTGTGTGTGTGTGTGTGTGTGTGTGTGTGTGTGTGTGTGTGTGTGTGGTCAGGAGGGAAAAGGAGAGGGAGCTTGTGTGTGGAAAAGGAGTTGAGAATGGTATGAAGTAAGGGACTGAGAGAATGGAGGGGATAAATAGAAGAAACATAAGTAAGGGTGAAATCAAGAGGGGAAAAAAATAGTAAGAGTGTAAGAACATGAAATTAAAGATGTTTGTTAGTGGAGGAAGATAAAGGAGAAAGGAGTGGAAAGGAAGAGGAAGAAGTTAGATGATAAAGGGAAGAAACATAGATGAGAAAGTAATTGATAGTGGGAATTAGTAAGAAATTATAGAAATAGGAAAGTTTAGATGTTTATTAGAGAAAGAAAATACAGGAGAAAGAAGGAATAAAAGACACGAGGAGAAAACTTCAGAGAGAAAAGAAGAGAAGAGTAAAGATGATAAATTTATATGAGGAAGAAATTAAGAGTGATTATGAGTAAGGGAGTATAGGGTTAGGAAATTTTAGATGTTTGTTACGGAAAGAAGATACAAGAGAGAGGGAGAGGGACTGGAAGGGAGAGGGAGAAGGAGATTGGAGTTTAGGGGGAAGGTGGTGTTGGTAGGAAAATGACTGAGGTTTGTTTGCAGGAGGAAGGAAAAGCACTGGAGGCTGAGGAAGGGACGAAGGGGCGTGATGGAGGTGGTGGTGGTGGTGGTATTGGATGGGGAAAGAGAGAGAGAAGGGAGAGGGAGTGATGGGAGAGGGAGGGAGAGTATCCAATCGCTTTTAGTAAGGGCGGGGCGGGGTGGGCGTGGTCTGGATATTGTTCACGTGTTTACTGTTTCGGTAAATTAATCTGCCTTTCTTTCTTTTTGGTTTGCTCTCTCGCATTCGTCTATGTGTGTGTTGTTCTGTGCTATCATCGTCGTCATCATCATCATCATCATCATCATCATCATCATCATCATCATAGGAACAACACCCTTTTGTAGTAGTAGTAGTAGTTGTTGTTGTACTAGTGGTGGTGGTAGTAGTAGTAGTAGTAGTAGTAGTAGTAGTAGTAGTAGTAGTAGTGGTGGTGGTAGTAGTAGCAGTAGTGGTGGTGGTGGTGGTAATGGTGGTAGTGGTGGTGGTGGTAGTAGTGGTGGAAATAATAATGGTGGTGGTAAAGTAATAGTGGTAGTGGTGCTAATGGTAGTAGTGGTGGTAGTAGTGGTAGTAGTAGTAGTAGTGGTAGTAGTAGTACTATAAATGGTAGTAGTAGTAGTAGTAGTAGTAGTAGTAGTAGTGTAATGGTGAGGATGTTGGTGATGAGGTAGAGTCAGTAGTATTAGTGTTAGATTAGAAGAAGAAAAAAAAGAAAAGAGTAGAAGGAGTAAGAGAAGGAGGAGTAACAGTATTATTTATTAGCTACGTATAGTGGAATGACCAAGGTACGACAATACTCACAAACTACTGATAAAGATACTATTAATAAACTACTAAGATAACGTCACTCGTCCCAAAACAAAAATACCTAAACACCAAACGCTGAATATTAACTCTTTAACATTTACACATCATAAAATACTAATCATTTTATTATCATATTGCATTATGGATCTTTTTTTTCATCACCACCACATCACTTTCTTCTTTCTCACGCACCGGTTTCCACATACCAGCCGTGAGCAGGTGTGTATTAATTCTTTATTTGCTGCTCTCTAATATACCTGTAATTTCACCTGCGGCTTTCTAAAGGTAGTCATTCTGTATGTCATGGAGCAAGACAAACAGACGGACAGACAGAAAGGCAAGGGAGATGGATAGATGGACAAGCACATGAGGCAAGGAAATAGACAGAAAGACAGGCATGGACAGATAAACATAGAGAAAGACAGAGAGACGGACAGACATGCAGACTAACCGAAGGAGAGACAGGAAGACAGACAAAAGCATAACGAGATGGTAAACAATAGTTGAGTGAGAGCAGATAACCGGACAGACAGACAGACAAACAGACAGACTGATGCATGAGTAACTTGAAAGGGAGACAGAGACAAACATACAAGTTGACACAGATGAGAAGGAGAAAAGAAATAAGTGTTCCATAAGTAGAAGCAGATGGATAGAATAAACAACATACAAGTGTGATACAGATGAAGGAGAAAAGACATACGTGTTCCATGACAGAAGCAGATGTTACATAGAAGAATAAGGAATGGACGGGTAACAGATGAGGATTGACAGATAGCGTTACAGAGGTTAGCGAATAAAGACAGACAGACAAGCATGCCGCCCTCTCTCTCTCTCTCTCTCTCTCATCTCCTCTCTCTCATTCCTCAAAATTTTCTCATTTTCTCATTTATTCTTTGCTTGTATTTATTTTCTTGTGTTTCTTTTTCTCATTCTTCGTTTCTTTTCCTTATTTTAATATTCCTTTTCCTCGTCTTTCTCTTTCTTGTTTTTGTTGTTGTTGTTGTTGTTGTTGTTGTTGTTGTAATGTTGTAGGTGGTGGTGGTGTTTGCGTTGTTGTTGTTGTTGTTACTTGTGTTGTTGTTAGTCCCTTCTTTTTATCTTTTTTACTTTCTTTTTTCTGTCATTCTTCTTCTTCTTCTTCTTCTTCTCCTTCTCCTTCTCCTTCTTCTTCTTCTTCTTTTTCTTCTTTCTTCTTCTTCTTCTTCTCCTTCTCCTTCTCCTTCTTCTTCTTCTTCCCACCACCACCACCACCACCACCACCACCAGATCCAGGAGAACTCATGGGACAAAGACACAAACTTCTTCGTGTTGGTTCCTCCTCATCGGCGTCTCCTTTTGTGCCTCCGTCAGGTGATTGAGGGCCATGTTAGCCTCCCGACACCCCTGTAACGTGAGGCTGGAGCGCCGGGGTGAGGTCAGGCGCCTGGGGTGAGAGCGCGAGAGACAAGCACAGGAGAGTGAGATGAGAGACGAGGAGATGAAAGTTAAGTTGTACGAGTGATACGGGGAGGTGTTTGGGATGAGAGTGACAGGGTGTGTGTGAGGGTGACGGTCGTTAGGGTAAGCAGAAGGGTGTAGGGTGACTGTATGGCTGCGAGAGTGAGTCTGGGGTAATATGAGAAATGTAAAGCCATGTTGTTGATGTATGTGTATATGTGATTAGGGTATGTGGTTAGGATGATCAGTTGTACAGAGCTCTAGGGGTGACCATGTCTTGCGTTCTGAGAGAGTTTCAGGGAAAGATATTATAGAAAACTGAATAGCTAGTGTGAAAATAGTGAGATTGGTTGTGATTCTGATATTGTGAATGGCTGCGATTAAGAGTAGTTGATTTTAGGGCCAAATTGAGTATATGAGCGATTAGGTGACTAAGTGTGTGGCATGTAAAAGAATAAATAAAGGAAAGAGAAATAGTTTGTAGAGGTAACTCATTTATACACTGAGGATGACGTAGGGTGAAGTCTTTAGGGTGTCACTGGGAGAAGGAGTGTTAGGGTGCAGTCGGGAATAAGTGATGAAGACTTGAACTTTGTTTTTAAGGGTAAAGAATCATAGGTATGATTATAGTGACATAGCAGGGTGACGAAGTGCAAGTGTAAAAGAGATACGTAGGGTGAGTGCATCAGGCATCAGGTCAAGGGTGAGGGTGAGATGCTGAGGTGAGCGGATAGTTGTGTGTACGTGTGTCTTCCTGCCGTGGGTTTGTGCAAGAAAAGCAACACACACACTGTTGATAGCCAGAGGGCAGCGAGGTATCAGATCTCCTCCTCCTCTCTCCTCTTCCGCCTGCTTGCCTCTCTCCGTCTCCTGCCCTCCCACACCCTTGTCCCTCACCCACAGCACACCGCCAACCTTGTCTCTCTGCCTGCCTCCTTACCTTTACCTGCCTCACCTCACCTGTCTGCCTGCCTCCTGCCTCCTGCCGGCCTGCCTGTGTCTTACCTGCTGTCTGGGGTGAAATATGGCGAGGAGGAGGCTGACAGATAGACACGCTGGAGGAAGAGACGCCGTGTTGGAAGCAGAAGAGGCGAAGAGGAGATGAGAAGAAGGAAAAGAGGAGTAGGAAGAGTAATGGAGGAATGACTGTTTGTCTGGTAAAGGCAGACCCAAGCTTTACTTACACTAGGATCCCTCACACTGCTGGACACATTACTGCACGGTGTAACAACCTTTAAACTACACACCACCACCACTACCTACTACTACCACCACCACCTATACTTTTTCTCTTTCGTCGCCGCCTTCTACTGGTTAAAGAA